>NW_005871065.1:5555923-5728841 GCF_000147115.1 Myotis lucifugus | reverse complement strand
TGAAATTGGCGGGCCCCGTTCAAAATGCATTGACCGGTCTTTCTTGGGATCAAGGAAGGCAGGCTTCGAAACCCAGCTGAAGTGATGCAGGTGTTTTGCAATGCGGATGTGGTACCCTAGATGGATATTGAAACAGATAAGAGGGCATCTGTGGGAAACTGGTAAACCAGAAAGGAGGCCTCTATCACTGTGTCTCTGATGCCTAGTTTTGGCCTCGTGCCCCATGGGTTATGGTAACAGGAACTCTCTGTTAGGGGAACTAATTGGAGGTCAGTTGTTCCTTTTAAAGCAAAGATCAATGTATTGTCTAATATATTATTATTATAGATGAAAGGATTGAAGTCTTGCCACGTGCTGCAACATGGTCGCCTTCCTCCGCCTCTTTTGCTATACCGAGCGTACCCAGGCACCCCCGCCAGTGTCTTGTGTCAATTGGTTGTGCATATACGCATGCATACACGGCCTTCGGTTGATCTCTTACCCCCCACCCCCCCCAACCCTCCCCAGCCTTCCCGCTGTCATTTGACAGTCTGTTCGATGCTGCTCTGCCTCTGTTTCTATTTTTGCTCATCAGTTTATAATGGTCTTTATTATCCATAAATGAGTGAGATCATGTGGTATATTTCCCTCATTGACTGGCTTATTTCACTTAGCATAATGCTCTCCAGTTCCATCCATGCTGTTGCAAATAGTAAGAATTCCTTCTTTTTTACAGCAGCATAGTATTCCATTGTGTAAATGTACCACAGTTTTCAATCCATTCATCTGTTGATGGGCACTTAGGCTGTTTCCAAATCTTCTCTTTTAAAACGTTAATTACTCCTCCAGGCTTGCAGAATGAGTCCAGATTCCCAATTCCATATGGTCCTTCTTGAACCCCCAACTACTGTTCCAGTTTTATTCTCCACAACCATGTTTTACCCTTAGGTAGGTCTTTTCATTGGTATGTCATAGCTACCTAACTCAAACCAGCTTAAACAGTAACAACAATCAAGTGACAATTTATTGACTCAGTAACTGAGGACAGATCTGGGTGGGATGGGATTGGGTGCAGCCCACACTCAGGTTCAAAAATGTTGGGGCTCCCCTCTGTGTCCAACTATTGCTATTTATTGTCCTAGAGAAGACAGACTTCCTCCCCCTCAGCAAGAAAAGGGGGCCTCTGGAAGCTCCAGGTTCAGAGCATTTCAGCATAGTATCTGCAGAGTAAACAGAGCTTTCCCCCCGAGCCTCCCTATGTAAAGGCCCGGAGACTCTGATTAATCCAGCTTGCCATCTCACACCCAGCCTTGAGCATGAGGCACCTGGGCCAGGATACCAGAACTGCAACCAGGCAATGAGTGTGAGAAAGCTTGCTGAACACGCAGTACCAGTTCACTACCAACAGTGGCACCCAAATGTGGCTGCCTAGCAGACTCACTTGAATTGCTTCCTGAGAACACATACTCCCTGTCCTGTTGTAGACCCACCCGCTCAGTCTCTCCAGGCAAGGCTGATGCTTACTCCTGCAGGACCACAATAATAATCAGGTGCTGGTCATTCAGGCCCCTCCATCTGAAAGGTCCCCTCACCTCCCTCTTAGCCACCTCTCCATGTCTACCCCCCTCCCTCAAGGATTGGCTCAAATCCCATCTCCTGCAGGAGTAATCTGAGAATAATAATTGCTTTCTCTGACATGGTCAAAATGACTTTAGGGAGGAAGTGAGCTGTGGGCTGGGCTCTTGAATCATGGCCAGTGTTTTGATGAGTGTGGGGGATGAAGGAAAGTGTTTTTTCATTCAAATGGAAAGTCATGAGCCAACTCTACAGAGATATTAAGATACAATGATTATTTTTGCATTCAATGAATAAATGGCTGAAACAGAAGAGCCGTGTAGGGAAGTAGTAAAGGAAAGAGACTGATAGTCTGTTTGGCAGCCAGATGGTGGAATGGCTTGAAAGCCAAAGTAAGAGGTTTTCATTTTGTCCAGGATGCCAGAGCTTCCCAATATATTGATCTCTCTCACTTGGGGCTTAGCACAGAGGGAGCCCCTAAACCAGGCTATTGTTGCCACAGGTATTCTTGCCAGTTTACTTCAGTGCTCAGTTAAAGTTCCTACATCTGCCATGATGGGGAAAGGTTGTGAAGGGCTGAACGAGGCAAAGGAGAGCCAGGGAAGAACTTTCAAGACAGAATCAACATGATGAGAGCAATGTTTGAGGAATATCTGCTCAAAATAAATACAGCTCGAATTCCAAATGGTTGTCAGTATCCACTTAATTTCTTTACTGACACCACTTTCCTCCGACTCTAACATTACATTAGAACTCATAGACCAATTATCCAGGAATGAGAAGATAGCTTCCCATTTTACCCCCTAAAAATGCAAGTCATTTTTTAAAAGCAAAGTGATAGAGCATAAGAATGGGTATAAGGAGAAAAGTGAGGTTTTTTGGAATGGAATAATCATCCATTCTCAGATGGTTATTAATTTTTTCTCTATTACCCAAAAGGTAGCATAAATTAATAACCATCTGAAAATGGACGATTACTCCATTAGCATCTGCTAAGCTATTTTTTTCCACTATAATGGCTAGCAATCAGAATTAATTGTTTTCTTCAAGCTATGGAGTCTTATGGCCCATGTACTCAGACTTTTATTGCTTTTCAAAACTGGAAAAGAACTTAGACTTATCCAGCTCAAGACAAATCCAGGGTTGTTAATAACCTGCTTCCAGTCGGTTTACAAAAATAATTGATAGCACACAGTTCCTAGAGCCAGGGTAAGTCTTTTGAAGGAACTGACTTAATAGCTTGTGGAATAGCAAATAATTTACTTTTAACAGTTCCAATCTGGAAAACGCCCTGTGGATACCCACCGACATCTTTGCCAAAGGAGTATTCTTTTTCATTACTGAAATTCATAAGGTTGTGGACAATATTGCATTGCTCATGAAAGAGACTGACAAAATGGAAAATCTAAAAAACAGAACCCATTCAAAATGCGATTTGAAAAGGTGATGTCTGGAAATTCACAGCCTTCCAATAAAGGCCTGGCACCGCCCCATTGCGAACGCAGCTCAGGAAGAAGTAGAAACTGGCTTGTTTCCTCCAGTACTTTCTGCCTCTGCTTCTTCCTGGATCCGTGTGATGCTGAGAATCGATGGCATCTTCTCCCCAGCTGATGTCTAATCAGCATTCTGAAGTGAGATGGCCTTTCGTTCACAAAACTCACTTTTCTCCTTATACCCATTCTTAAAATCATAATTAGATTTTGGAGAAACCTGAGCAAAATGATTCTCATGCTTAATTAAAATAATAAACTAAAAAAATTATGTTTATCTTTTTTTCTGTTAAACAAGGATTAATAAGGAAAGAATAAGAGCTATTATAACATATAAATTTGCATTAAATAAATGTGTTACTACTGACAAGAACCAGCAACAGGAATCATGAAATACCTTAGAACCAAACCTTATTGTTTATAAAAAATTGATAAATGATAAAAGAAACATCAAAAATCAATGGAGAAAATAATTATTTCATAAATTATACTGAAAACATTGTTAGCTGTTTAAAAAAAGATTTTTTTAATATATTTTATTGATTTTTTACAGAGAGGAAGGGAGAGGGATAGAGAGTTAGAAACATCAATGAGAGAGAAACATCAATCAGCTGCCTCCTGCACTCCTCCTACTGGGGATGTGCCCACAACCAAGGTACATGCCCTTGACCGGAATTAAACCTGTGACCTTTCAGTCCACAGACTGATGCTCAATCCACTGAGCCAAACCAGTTAGGGCTAGAAAAAGTTTTTTTTTAATTCTTAAAACATATCTACTTTCACATTGATTTAAAACTGAACAACAAAATGGTATTTATCTTCTCAGTCCCTGGAAAGGCTTACTAGGCACTAAATTGATGAAAGAGTAGTAAAAAAAAAAATCAGCTAAAAATAAAATGTTCGATACAATTATCTCTATAAAATTTTAAACTTCTTTATGTCAAACCAAAAATTAAACAAAAAATTAAAAAGCAAACAAAAAGCAGTAAAAGTACTAACAAACATAACAAAAGTTTAATATCCTAATATATAAAGAGCTCCCAGAGATCAATATAGCGAATCATAAGTTCTCTAAAAAACAGACATTAAGAGGCCACCAGGAATGCATTTACAGGGAAATACAGATCACTAATAAGCATGCAAAAAAAATGTTCTAGCACTAATGGATGTTAAAATAAAGCATATTCATTTATATATTAACAAAGATTTCTCAAAGATTAAAATAAGTTCAGATAAAGATTGGAGAGCAATCATTTTCATGCAGACCTGGCAGACATAGGAATTGTATTAAGCTTTCTGGATAGCAGTTTGGCAATATGCATCAAGAAGTAATGAAAATATTCATGTCCTTCAACCAACTATTTCCACTTTTAGGACTCTCTTTGAAGAGATTAACCAGAAAGGCAGGCAGAGTTTTATTCAAGATTTTTTATTGCAGCATTGTCCATAAACAGGGAAAAAAATCCCTACATTTCTAACAATAGAGAGATGGTCCTTTAAATCACAGTGGAATGTGCATTGTTCAGGCGTGAAAATATTTTCAGAGCATTTGATGGCATGGTCAGAAGCATTTAGTGTGCTCTCGGTTGTGTTGAAAAACTGAGCTATGAATAGAAAATATATTGTATGGAAATACTTCATAATTTTATTGGCAGTCATCACCCTAATGTGGGATGGTGGTGAATGTTATTACGTTTCCTTTTATTTCCAATGTATCTACAATGAGCCCATTGTTACTTCATACTTACAGAAAGGTTAGCTCTCACTTTAAAAGAAGAACCTAGGTCACCCTCCTGTAAGGATGGAGGATTTTCTTTGCTTGGTTAATCAGAGAAGCCTCGTTGAGAAATACTCACCCACAACCTCCGCAATCATGAAGACGAAGCATATTCCCGAAGCAGCCCAGAGTTTCCACTTGGCGTAGACTTGCTCGTTTGCCCTGTTCTCTGTGGCCTTGGCATTACTGTGACAGTGATAGATGGCCCCGGGCTCCAGCACCTCTGGCTTCTCTCCAGAACAGTGATCTTTAGTCACGGGTTTCTGCTGGCGATCCACACTGCGCATGAGTTCGACAGAAGCAAGAAATGAACATGGTTGCCAACACCACTGACAGCCCTACCCTTTCTCTGAACCACTGTGAGGACATTTGCTAGCTATCTAGGAAGCTGTAATTCACAGCTCCCTCTACAGGAAATATCACGTGTAAGGAACAAGCAAGAAATGTCTAAATATCTATCTGAAGTCTCAACTACTAAAAGTTTTGCTCCTATTCAGTCAAACTCTTCTTCAGTCTCTACTACCAGTGATTAAAAGATATCAAAGGAGCAGGAGGAAGGATGCAGATACATTTCTTTCCCAATAACTTCATTTTGAAAAGATATTGGATACTGTCCCACAAATCAAAAAAGGAGTGGGAACATTGTTAGATATGTGTCTGTGAGCCAACTGATGATTCGAATTCCCACCATTGCATGCCAGCACTGTCACTTTCTTCTCCACGACAACATTGTTAATAGATCATAGCAGTTTTCCTGCTAAGTCCATGGGGACCCTAGAAACCTTCTTCACACAGCATTGCGCACAATCTCTACCAATCCATGAAAGTTATAATGGAAGTTGAGACTTACTCATACTTCCTATAGCAAGCAGTACATATCAGTTCTGCTAGTTCTGCTCATGCAGAAATCATTATTTAGAGCCGTTTATAAAATTATAGAAGGTCATAGATGGAAAGATTATAGATAACATTTAGTCCAACCCCATAGTTTCTTAGCCGAAATAATTAGGGTTCAGAAAGGTTAAGTAATTGCCTGAGGACAAATAGCTGGAAAATTGCAGAGCTGGGATTCCAAGACTTCCTGCGTCTTCCAGGTCACCCCATTTTTCTTCCCTACCTGAACTTTAGTAAATCTAAAACCAATCTTTACTGATGCTATGTTGATGTTCACAGATCTTGAACTAATCATTGAATTGTTAAATAAACTTATTAGAAGCATTAATAAGGTTATTAAAATTAAGAGCTTTGTATTCATTACTTTGAAAGATATAAAAACAGAAATAAATTAGCCTCCAGTTGAAGAGCTATTTCATTTGTCTTATCACCAGCTGGAATTAAAGATCTGCAGGCTTTGGCTTAGATGATGATTTTGATTCTGACTCTAATTATCGTTATACTTATTTTTTCTGAATAAAAGAATATATTTATTATAGAAAATTGCGAATTACAGAAAAGCACAAACAGAGGGGGAAATCACTGGTAACCTTACCTGCAAGAGACAATTACTATGGACATGTTGTTGTTTAGCTTTGTAATATACAAACACACTTTTTGTACATAATTAAAGACCATATTAATTAGGATTTTTTTATTGCAAGTGCAGAAAACAAAGCTCATGGCAGGTTAATCAATAAGTGGGGATTATTGGTTCCGAAACTGAAAATGTCTGGAGGTAGTGGGCTTCGGACTGATTTATCAGGGCTCTGGATCCATTGCTTAATTCTAACTGTGCTTCAGGCTGGTTTTCCTCGTGATAGTGGGATGGTTGCCCAAGGCAGTCAGGGCTACACACTTGCTATTTCTTATGCAAGGAGTGAAAGTGTCCTCATTTCCAACTGCTAAACAAGAGTTCTAAGTTGCACGCTGAGTTGGCCAAATGAAAACCAACCCCTAGACCCAGGGGAATTTGGATGGGCTGATTGACTCAGACCTTGTTCCAATCAGAATATTGGCTAAACCCAGCCATGCTGACTCCTCCAGCTGAGAATGGGGTAAATACTACCTAAATCACATGGATGCAACTCACTGGGGATGGGCCAGAATGGATTGTGGATGAAATGACAGTGTCACCACAGGATCCTACCAAAGATACAGCTTTGGGACCTGAATCTTAGCTGTATTTATTGTTAACATTTCCTCAATTTATTAAATATTCTACATCATTACTTTTAACCTGTAGAGATTGTTATATTTAATATAGATCTGTCACAACATAATAACCTTAATTCCTATTATTGGACAATTCATGTTTTCCAATTATTTGCTCAGATAAGCATCACTTTGATTCATATTCTTATATTTAATCTTTGCTCAATATATTATTATCTCCTTAAAGTGTAATCTCAGAAGGGAAATTGCTTGGTCAAAGAGTATCCATATTTTTAAGGACTTTGATGTATATTGCCAAGTTGACTTCGGAAGGTTTGTACCAATGATGTTAATAGCACTCAGGATTTTGAGCAGTTCCACAAACTCTTCATATTGCAATAGGAACCACTTGGCAAGAGGCACATAAAGTATTTATATCTTTACATTGTTGCCTTTGTAATGTGATATATGCCCTGATAATAAATAACCATATACTGTAATAGTGTGGGTCCCCAATGGTCATCAACTCAAAGGACCCTGAGAAGGCAGCATGAGCAAGACAGGGCCACCAATTGTTCTAGCACTGTTTATATGAGCACTGGTTTATTTTATATTTTCCATGAATCTTGTGGCCAGAGAAAGATAATTTATCCCTGGACAGTTTAGAAGGCAGAAATCCCACCAGAGCACAGCCTGTGGGCAGTGCCACAAGAGAAAAACGCAATAACGCTGGCCAATTTTGACTTTTAAATACCACTTTGCTGTAGACCTCAAATTGACCAATATGGCTTTCCTTTGGGCTGAGATTGAACTTGAAGCACTCAGCCAGACATCCATGGCTTAATAGGGTCCATGGACATGGGATGCAGAGTGTTCATATATGTGTATGTGTGTGTTTTATGGGTGCATGAAAAAGTCCACAGTCTTCATTGGGCTCCCCAAAGAATCTATGATTCTAAAAGTTAAAACCCCAAGTTAAAATGCATTCCCCAAGATCTCATTAGAGCAAAGTGGTCTAAGTGTCTAGATGCAGTGCAGGCTCTTAAGCTGAAGGATAATGTGAATCTCAAGAAGAATATTTTAAAAGATGGTTCTAAAAAGCAAATGCTATGATGCATCCAAAAAGTAAGTGTAAATTTGCTGCCACTGAATTAATCACTGTAGATTTCCACGTGTTATAATATAGTTGAGGCTCTGAAGAGCAGGAACAATAGACCAGAGCAAAGAAATTCACTACAGCATCACAGAGAAAAAGAGGGAGAAACAGGTTCCTGACTGGGAACATGAGGGAACAGGAGAATTTCTTCCGGGTCTAATTGTTTTTATTTGAAAAGAAAAGAAAAACAGGTTTGACCATTTTTATCATCACCCTATCCTGCAAGCTAAACACATGTCTGAGGCAAATGAGACCCTATAACCATAAATGATTGGCTTTATGTGCCTCACAGAGTGCTAATGGTCTATTTTAATGAGAAGGAAAATACTGTTATTTCAATAATGTAGAGATGCTCTATTAATAGTGTCCAAGGTGTTAACAATTTGTTGTACAAAATTTCTGCCTGACCTAACATGAGTCTTTATTGCTTATGAACTCAAAAAATCACATGTAATATTACTTTCTAAGAAAAATAAGTTTTATAAGGTGAGATAATAGATGGTCTCGGTTCTTTGTCATATGTTTGCAAAGCAAAGTTATAAATATCCTGAGAGAGAAAGCTTTTCTTTGCAGCTGCTCAGACAGTTGATTCTATCAAACATGATGTTGCTGCTCTTTGGAATATTAATTCGGTCCCATGAAACAAACAGCACTACGCATATTATTAATGGATAAGTATTTTCTTCACTTCTGCTCCTAGCATGAATGTATTTCAGATTTTCATTCATTCATCTCTATGCACTGAGTTTCTCTTTGCTCCCCACTTGGATTGAATTCCCCAAATACGCAAAACTCATTCTTACATGTCTCTGTCTTTACCCGGCAAAATCTCCATCTGATCAGCTTTCTTTAACCCTACTTTCTATGTAAGGTTTCTCTAACCTTACTCTAATTCCCTTTATTTTTCAGTGCTCAACCTATCGCTTCTGAAAAGCTTTCTCTGACTTCCATAGTCCAGCTAAGACCTAGGTTTCCTTGAGATATTCTCATTGAACACCCTCAGAATGACACTTACATGCTATTTTGTAATTGATTTTTTCTTATATGTATTCCATATTAGACTCCAAGTTTCTAGAGGACACAGATCTGGGACTAGGAATCTTTTCTTCTCCATTATATATCCAGGTGTGTTCAATCCATAATTTTTAAATAAAGGAAAATGAATTAATATATTGTACATGGCACTGTGGGGGATATTCAAAGGAACTAGAACTATGTAGAACATTAAAACTTAGCTCTTTTATTATAGGTGTGTATATTCAATAATGGTATTATATGATAAAGAAAATAGCAAATAATTTTCTTGTGCAAAGAGAAAAGCACTAGGTGTGGATGGAATAAGGGTAGAGGGGTGAATTGGTAGAAGATGATGCAAGAGGTGGACAAATAACTTTAAGATCAATGTAACCACAAATTTTGTCACATCGTTGAAAAGCCTCCCTTCTTCCTAAATATAATGTAATAAAATATACTATCTATTTTAAAAGTAGAAGTAATTGAGGAAAAGAAAGGCAACCACATTAGATTGTATATGTCTATTTTCTGGAAGGATATCTACAGGTGGAAATACATGCATAAAGGGTGTCCTTCATGCTCTTAGGATACTTAAGACTCAAATCATGGAGAGTATTGCATGTTTCAGGATATGAATTATACAAGTCTGCCAACAGTTTATAAAATTTTACAAAATGTCCCAAGTTGCACAGCAAAAGTTCCCAGTCTGAAGCTGTGGGATCTAGGGATGTATTGAGGATTGAAGACAGAAAGCCGTGAAGCAGAAACAGATGGCTGTTACCTGTCTAGTGTGAAGGCATACATCTTGGTGGCTTTGTCAGTCACAAGATAAGTTCTTTCCGGGAACTCCATGGTGGCCAGGATGAGAGCTTTTGCTGCGACTGTGGTTATTCTTGTTATTGTTGCTCTGCTGCTGCTGTTCAACTCACTGTCCAGTTTGGGAAGCAAAGCAGCATTACAAGTATTCACACACTTTCCAAAGATAAAAACAAAAGGGCTTCCGGGACTTAATAGAACAAGCCTCCTACATCAGTGTTCTTGTAGGTCTGCTAAACTTACAGCCTCCTGGAGTACCACCTGGCCTCATTCTCTCACCCACAAGTTCCTTCCTAGAGAGATGTGCAGGGAGGATCCCATGGGGTGTGTGTGTGTGTGTGTGTGTGTGTGTATGTGTGTGTGTGTGTGTGTGTGTTTCCCGTGCTATCTGATTCCACTGTGCTTTCTAAGAGGCGGAGGGCTCAGGGCTTCCTTCTAATTGCTGATGTAGAGATTTGGTCTTCAGAGCACACCTGAGTGATCTGCAAACAGCTACCCTCTGTACAATAATCTCATTTTTTTTCTTTTTTTTCCTTTTTTGGGGGAGGATTCTCTCTCTCTCTCTCTCTCTCTCTCTCTCTCTCTCTCTCTCTCTCGGCATTTCTCCTGCCATTTAATTCTAAGATGACCTCTAAGCAGCTGTCAGGATTGACTTCCCTTCTCCTCGGACCATTTTGGGATTTCAGTACTGAGCAGAGGACATGGGTCATTAGTCACTAAAGTCTGTAGACTGAAACCGTTCCTGGTGCGGCAGCTTTGAAACCCTTTTGACAGGCTGGAGGAGGGCAGACTCAGGTTCTAAGTAAACAACAGCCCTCAGCCATACAAGAACCAGAATGACCTGACTCACCCAAGGAAACCCTGCCAGGCAAACCAATCCCAACTCTTAGGAAAGGAGTTTTCTGAGCTGATCCCAGACACCTTCAACCACAGACTCCTAGGAATGAACATTTGATTTTACTACAAGGAACTTTCCTTTCCAAATAAGAAAAGATATGATAGCCCCAGGGGAACAGGCCTTTGTATGTGGGCCAAAGAGCATCCGGGGCCTGTAGGGATGCATGCAGGATGGGCAATGCTGAGTGGGAAAGGGGGCGTGAACCCGACCATGGAGTCCTTTTATTCTCTTTCCTCTGTCAACACTCACTTCTAGTGAGAAAACTCAGAGCAGTGTGGTCCAGAGTAGCCCAGTGACCCAACATCCTGACAGTTTGCCCATCTTGATGAGCACAAACCTCAATGACCTAATACAATAAATATTGTCCCCAGAAGGAGAATGGGCCTTAATGGCATTTGCAACAGCTGGTGAGGGGGAGAAGCTGTCTTTGGCTGAAAGGGAGAAGGCAGGCCTCCTATCACATCTGTGGTGGAGCTGTGCCACTTCTGTGAGATTTCAAACACTATAGTATTAATTCTATGGTGCCCGACCGGCGTGGCTCAGTGGGTGAGCGTCTATCTATGAACCAGGAAGTCACGGTTCAATTCCCAGTCGGGGCACACGCCCAGGGTTGTAAGCTGGATCTCCAGTAGGGGATGTGCAGGAGGTAGCCCATCAATGATTCTTTCTCATTATTGATTTTTCTATCTCTCTCTCCCTCTTCCTTCCTCTCTGAAATCAATAAAAATATATTTTTTTAAAAATTAATTCTATGGTCTTTTCATAGGACCCATTGGCTAAAAGATTATTAACTTTGCTCTGACACATGGATATGAGAGAAATGGCTCTGAGAGGCCATTTTTCCTTGCCAGAGAAGTTTTAGGTCTTGTGTTAGCAGAATAAAAAACAAACTAATTCCTTCTCATATACTTAACTTTGTAAAAATAACACTTTATTCTGGAGAGGCAAAAGTAGGAATCCAGAAAAGAATTATGCTTCCATCCATGTGACACATTGCCACATGTTACAGCGTGAATCATTTGTGAGTAGTTTCTAGCACATGTGAGAGAAATGGAATTCAAGTGAGTGAATGTCAAAAATGGAGGAAACTGCTTAAAATTGGGTTGAAATCCATTAACGATAAGTGCAAGGAAGAAAAGCAATATTCATATGTAGGAAAGAGAATATTTGGCTATAAATATCAACAGAAAACAAATAATGTGGAAGTTTGAGATTTGAACAGAGTTTTGTCACTAGCCTGTGTATGGATGCACAGGAATATTTACATCTGTTTGTGATTCTGCGAGGATAGAGATACATACTATGTTGTTAAAATGAGTTGCTTATTGATACAAGGATAGAAGGAGGATCAATGAGAAGGGTCAGGTAAGACTGACTGGGACAGGATAAGGTGGAGATAGAAAAAGAGGGCATGGGGATCCAAGTAAAATAGACAAGAATATAAAATATTGTGCCCCCAAAATGTATTCTTTCACCTCTCTTATTTATGTGTAAGTTGAACTATATAAAATTGCAATTTTTTAGTACCAGCATGGCCTATAATAAGCAATTTCATTCCATTGGACTTAAATATATATTTACACATGTCTACACACCAATCCTATCTAATAAAAGACAAAAAGGGTAATTGACCATACCTTCACTATGCTTCCCATTGGCTAATCAGGGCGATATGCAAATTAACCGCCAACAAAGATGGCGGCCGGCAGCCACACAGCTGAAGCGAGCAGGAGGCTTGCTTGCTCCAGTGACGGAGGAAGCCAAGGTTCCCCTCCTGCCGCGGCCCGGCTCTGAGCTCTGAAAGCAACAAAGTTTCAATTATAGAAACTAAACAAACCCCAGATACCTGCTTTCAGCAGGCTGTGGCCTCAGAGCTGGAGCAAGCAGGAGCCGGCTCTCAGCTCCAGTGACGGCAACAAAGTTTCAATTATAGAAGGTAAATAAATCCCAGAATAAAAAAAAAAGAAAAAAAGGAGAGGCTGGGAGCTTCAGTCGCAGGCTAGCCTGAAAACGGCCCTCAGCCCCTCACCCAGACTGGCCAGGCACCCCAGTGGGGACCCCCACTTTAAAGGGGGTGTGGCCAGCCTGAAAACAGCCATCAGCCCCTCATCCAGGCTGGCCAGGCACCCAAGTGGGGACCCCCACCCTGAAGGAGGTGTGACCAGCTGCAAACAGCCATCAGCCCCTCACCCAGGCTGGCCAGGCACCCAAGCGGGACCCCCACCCTGATCTGGGACACCCTTCAGGGCAAACCAGCCGGCCCCCACCCGTGCACCAGGCATCTATTCTATATAGTAAAAGGGTAATATGCAAACTGACCCTAACAACAGAAAGACTGGGAATGACTGGTCACTATGACACACACTGACCACCAGAGGGCAGATGCTCAATGCAGGAGCTGCCCTCTGGTGGTCAGTGCGGTCCCACATGGGGGAGCTCTGCTCAGCCACAAGCCAGGCTGATGGCTGCCAGTACAGCGGTGGTGGTGGGAGCCTCTCCTGCCTCCTCAGCAGCGCTAAGGATGTCTGACTGCAGCTTAGGCCTGCTCCCCACTGGCAAGGGGACATCCCCCGAGGGCTGCCGGGCTGCCAGAGGGATGTCTGATTGCCAGCTTAGGCCCAATTCCCCGGGGAGCAGGCCTAAGCCAGCAGGTGGTCATCCCCCAAGGGGTCCCAGACTGCGAGAGGGCACAGGCCGGGCTGAGGGACCCCCCCCAAGTGCACAAATTTTTGTGCACCAGGCCTCTAGTAAATATATATGTATACATGTGTGATACATTTAAAAAGAAAAAATAAATGTGCATATTTTAAAGTATTGGGAAACTAGGTACTATTTTCATCCAGGTTTGTGAATTTCTAAGTGCTACTCTTGAAGATAACTACTTTACTATAAATCAAAACTTCTGATGTAAGTAACATAAACGTTAGGGAATAAGGGATGATGGCAAATAAACTTTTATATTTAAAAAAATGCAAGTTTTGCTGCAGTAAATTTAGATGTAGATCAGTGATGATCAAGGATTGCCTGCATGCTACATTATGTAAAATATTCATCTGTTGATCACCTTATCCTCTCACAAGCTCATTTTCATGATGCCATTGTCCACCTCTCCCCCGTGTATTGTCAGCACAATGTTTATGAAAATTATCCCATCCTCCCTGACTCACCTCTGGCCCGCTTTGGCATGCACTGCCAACCAAGGACCAATGGCCCTAATCAGACTCCACAGGAGTCACAAAATTTGTATTTGGAAAGCAACACAGATCAAAAAAACACATCCCCTCTCTTGTTCACAGTCGGTTTGGGTTGGCATTGTGCTGCTCATCCCAGTTTCCTAGGCAACCAGCTTCCAACCCATCCTGAATTACAGGTTGTCCTTTCCGCCCACTCTCCATCACAAGCCTGTAGCAACTGAAGGGGCAAAATGCAATTTATAACAGTTTCCTCTGGGAATAAATATTCTGTCAGCCGCAAGAACATCTCATCCCTGGCACAACCCAGCACTAGTTGGGCTCTCCGGTGCTAGCTATTGTCAGCAACAGTTTCTTAATAGGATTCTACAAACAGTAGCCCTGTACAGAAATAAGTTACATGAGTGTCTTAGCTTGTTTGATATTTCACTTGCAGGAAGGATGTGTGTATTTGTACAAAAATCACTAATCATCCCTAGACATTAAAGTACCGAGCTTTTGTGATTTGCATTCACAAAATTTAAACTCATATTTCAGAAACATGAAATATTTGTTTGCATGGAACTCTCCTTTAAAAAGAGACATGAAAATGTGCTTGTTTCTAAATAATGTAGATTTTTCATCCTGTTTGGCTCTTTCTTGTGTGTGGGGAGAGATAGGTAGTATAGTGAGGTGGCTTAGTGCATGCACATGGGCTTTCAAATTAGACTTAGTTTTAGTTCTGGTTTGAACACTGCCTTACATGTGTGACCTTGAACAAGTTACCTGACCTCAGTGGTTTTCAGTTTCTCATCTGTAAAATGGGTGCATTAGTAGAATCCATCTTAGAGAGTTCTTGTGAATAGTACGAGAGGTGATATGTATAAAAGTGCTTAGCATAGTTATCTGGCATGTAACCCATTTTATATACAAGTGAGTTGCTATGGACGTAGCCTTGTATAAGTAAAATGTCTTGGCTGTCCCTGAGAAATTGGACCTGGTCTTGGCAGAAGACTAAGAATTACCCGAGGATAGAAGGATCCAATAAGGAAGTAGAGGTTATTGAAAGGCCTGGGGATTTTAGCCTGCCATCAGCCATATGAAGTGAATAGGTACCTTACTTTGGGATCAACTTTTTAAAATAGTAGATTTGTTCCTGCTTCATACCATCTGCTTAGCAGTAGAGTTCTATTCAAAATGTGTCCGCGTTAACTGGCATAACAGGAGAGGAAATGCAAACTCAATCAGTGTAATTGCCTGCTAAAGATTCTGTATGTATGTATTCCCACACAGACTATAAAGATCCTATTTCTAAGTTGGGTAGCATTTCCTTATGAAGGTGGTTTTATGGTTATTATTACAGTGTGAGGTTTTTCAAAAGTTCCATCCAGGAACTTGAAAACAAAGACATTGGAAATTTAATTGGATTGTATTTTAAAGAACACTATGAAAATTTCATTTTAATCTAAAGTCAACATGTATAAAACATAAAGCATTCCCTGATATTTCATACTCTACTTGAAAATGAAATGAAAGTCATCTGAATTTTATTTTCTTTTTGATAAATTGGCACTATATAACTCTTTTTTTGCCACTTTGATTTTTAAAGAGATTAAGCTGTAGAAATGTTCCAGTGCAAATATAATTTGTATTTGTTGAAAAAAGAAAGACGTGATAAAATATTGATACTAAAACAATAAAAGAAAGATTTTATTACGCCTGATAGATGCAAATAAATAATATGAAAATAAACTCACAGTTTTTTGGTGAGGGAAAAATATTAGGGCTGGGTACTTAAAATGTTTATGAAGTATATATTTGATTGATTAGTCTCCATGTTCTAAGCCTCCTTTTCCAAGAACTCTGCAAACTTGAACCAACTAAACCTTAAATGCACCCTCTGAGCCAGATATGCTTGTTTGTGTCTTGCAAACTCCAAAGCAGTATTCTGCTGTATATGTCTCTGTTTTATTTACATTGCCAAGCAAAAGAGGGTTCCAAGAACCTAAGCCATGATTTTAAGGCATTGGAATAAGAAACAGAAACAAAAATCTACTTTCAAATAGTTCATGTCCTTGATCTGCAAATGCACAGAGCATCACCAAAAACTAAAGCACTGGATTCCTGAATTTAAAAAAGAAAGAGAGAGTCCTCTTGTCATTATCTGCAATGGCACCATTTAATGTCCATCAGTACGTTTACTTTCCTTTAGTGAAAGGCCTTGAGGCGCCCATATTTCCTCTTAGGAGGAGGATTTTCACAGCAAGTCCCTTCTCTGAATCTTGAAGCCTGGATTTGTTTGATTCCAGCCTGACAAGACTGCCTCTCAGGAGATAGTCCAGGAGACAAGACAAAAGCCGCCTGGAAGCTTTCCCCTGAAAGACTGAGCTATTGCTTTTCATGTCAAACCCACAAAATGCATCAAAGCAGTTGGGTTCTCTGCTTGGAAGCACAACCACAAGGCATTGCAACCAATTCATCTCATCTTTTGGTATTAGTGAATTGGCTTCCAGTGAGTCCCCAGGTCTACGTGCTGCTAATCCAATTGTAGTAAATCTCACCCCCACCAACAGAGGATGAGTTCTTTGAATCTGTATCCAATGCAAACATGTGAGGTATTATCATACTTTTTATATCCCTAAACTCTCCACTCTACCACCCAGATATTGGTTAGTGAGATGGTGCCAGATATTGGTCCTCCCAGTCAGCTAACTCCAGAAGAGAAGAGAATAGTTATTTAATTATAACCATCAAATACATGAAAATATGTTTGCAACAGATTTTTTTTAAAGCTTATGTGCCTAGGATAATATTCCCCTTGACCCTTGGTAATCTAAGGATTTTTCTCTGAGCCTTCACCAGAATTGTGATACTTCATTATTCAAGAATAAAAGGTTTTTTGAAACATGATATAAACATTCAGATTAAATTGCTAACAAAAGTAATATCAAAAAAAAGTACTATCCAAGACACAGATAATAACAATGTCCTCCTATTTTAAGTACTGTATATGCAGCAAAAATCCATAGGACAAATGACAGTTTGAATAGTTTTTGATAGAAGTTGGTAAGAATAGGATTTTGGCATAACCTGCCCTTCCTAGTCACAAGTTAGTTTCAAAGAAAGCTGTTAAATTGTAAACTCAGGTGCTCCTTAGCCATTTTCTATTGAAGGAAACCCAAAGAGAATTCGAGTCTATGATTATTGTAATGTCCCAACGAATACTAAGTTGCCATCATTTCTTAGACTCATCATTATGATGGAGTTACTGTCAGTAACTGAGGAATAGTTCCTTATAATCTGCTTTAAGCTACATAATCATTTCCTCTTAACTTTTTAATAAAGATGGGGTCCCTGATAAAATGAGGTTTACTGATTAATCCTAAGGTTTCAATACATTGGATTCATTGTCTGCTCAAATACATGCTTTCCACTGTTGACTGGACAGATTAGAGGCCTTTGGGCATTCCATTCTAATCCACCTGGTCATTTACTACTAATTCTAACTCTTTATCAGGTAGATATGATTATTTAATTTCTACCCAGTGGCTTAGACAATATGGTATTTTTCTGTTTCAAACTATCTCAGAGGTCATTTCACCTAAGACTAGCTTCTTTGAGCACGGCTGGCATGGCTCAGTGGTTGAGCATCCACCTAGGAACCAGGAGGTCATGCATGGTTTGATTCCTGGTCAGGGCACATGCCCATGTTGTGGGCTCTATTCCCAATGGAAGGCATGCAGGAGGCAGCCAATCAATGATTCTCTCTCATCATTGATGTTTCTCTCTCTCTCTTTCTCTCCCTTCCTCTCTGTGAGCAATAAAATATATATATTTAAAGACTAGCTTATTTGATACCTGAATCCAGCCCAACCATTCTAACTGATATGACTGCTCAATTGACCATACTGTGTCATGCTAAATGCAGCCAATTGGCAAAATCAGGAGCTGCAAGTTCTGATTCCATCCCTTTTTCTGATTTCCAGTGTGTCAATGAAAAGTTTGCTTCTTTCTGCCCCAATTTCCTAACCAGAAAAATTTGAATGACAGTATTCAGCCACTTCACAAGACTCTCATGAGTAAAATAATCCCCCTTCATCCTTCAGAGGCAGCAAAATACTTCCCAAGATTTAATATGGTTAAATACATTAAATACTGAGAAGTCATTTGTAGATAAAATAATAAAATGTACCATAAGATAAACACAGCCTAAATAAACATTTTTAACATATTTATAATTTAAAAAATAACATATATGCACAGCAGAATATCTCTAAAATTCAAGGAAGTAATAATAAATCCTCCTACCTAGGTTAACACCCAGGGAATGAATCAATTTTAAGAATATCCTACATACCTTCATGGAATTCTTTGTGCATTTATGGGGGTGAGTGTGCATACACACACACACACATACACACACACTCACACACACACACACTTTTTTTAACAGTACAATTTAATGTGTAGTTTGGAATGACTTATAAGCCTGTCAACAGTTAATTACTTACTTGTCATTTCTTAATTATTAATAGACTTTATTTTCTACAACAGTTTTAGGTTCATAAAAAATTGAGTGGGTACAGAGATTTCTAATATACCCCAGCCCCCCACTCATGCATAGCCTCCCCCATAATAAACATCCCCACCTACTAGGACAAGATTTGATGGCTGTGGCCGGCCACCTTTCTATAATTCCTCCAAGAATCAGCACATACTATCCCATCTTTCACTTCATGTCTTGTTTACCAGCAATTGACCAGGCTAAAGTCCACAGAAGTTGCTTTACTTTGAGATAAAAGGGAAAGTAGAAAGCAAGATGTCTTCTGAGACATTGCTCAACCCAACAATTGGCCCATCAACCCATCCTCCTCTTCTTCCCAAGCCTTAATGGAATTCCTAGTGCTACTGGCTAAACTCAAAGTTCATGTTAGGTCAGCTCTAGTGATTTAGACAGACACAATACCTACTCCCTGAGAATTTATCATGTAAATTGGTACCGCATGACATACCATAGTAATCACAAACTAGCAAACATGTCACAGTACTGCCAACATATTTATTCTGGAAGTCTACAGCATTCATTCACTAAGTGAATATCATCAGCCCGTTATCTGCAATGCCAACACTAGAAACTCTTACCCCAGCCCCTTGGATTATTAAATCTGACTCTATCCATCATAAACAATATCACATATCACACATTATCTTATACTTTATCATGGGTTTAAAAAGAAAATCTTACTCTCTAGAGCAGCGGTTCTCAACCTGTGGGTCGCGACCCCTTTGGGGGTCGAACGACCCTTTCACAGGGGTCGCCTAAGACCATCGGAAAACACATATATAATTACATATTGTTTTTGTAATTAATCACTATGCTTTAATTATGTTCAATTTGTAACAATGAAATTGGGGGTCACCACAACATGAGGAACTGTATTAAAGGGCCTTGGCATTAGGAAGGTTGAGAACCACTGCTCTAGAGCCTTAAATTACAGATACCAGAGCTTATAACACTGTTCTGAGAAGCTAGGCAACTTAAAATGAAACTTTTGCTTTGTCATATGAATCCAAATATTTTCCTGTCTTTCAGATAAATGCCACAAGAAGGTCCATCTTTTCTGGCTTAGTCTAATATTGAAGTAATGACCATGTACAAGAAATAGTATCTCTCCCAACACCCTAAGGGCAAAATCATCCTTGTCACTCCACATTGAAGATCTCTTTCACAGAGAGTTTCAGTTATGACTCTTGAGCATAGTGTTTACGAACACTCAACATATTATTCAGTAGATGAGAGGAAATGGGAAGGCTACCAAAAAAAAGTAATTTAACTTAGACACTAAGTAATGTGAGAAGACTAATTAGAAGTGTGACTTTCCAATAATTTTCCCCTGAGAATTTCTACCTGAGACTTCTTTGTCGTAGGTTTCATATCTTAAATAGACTTAAGAGGTGTGTTTTTTTAATCTAAAATGAACACCTGATAATGTAATAGTGGCCTTAATGTAATCAGCAAAAACCAGAGGAGAGGTCCAGAGAGCAGCATGATGTGTAATTGGTTGTAGATAGTTTCCATTGAACTGGTTGCCTGGTTTTTGAAATGGGCACTCAAAAGTGTAAGTTTCCATAACCTGCAAATGGCCCCCTCAGACACCTTGCCAATACTGCCTCCTTTCCCAGGAACACTCCTTCTGCCTTCTTATCTACTCCTACAAGACTGTAAGCTCTTGGTGGGCAAGGGCATTATTATTTCACACTGTTGTATCTCCACTTCTTAGTATAGAGTATATGGCATATTGTGGGTGAATAAATAATTTTTAGAAATTAGTGAGTGAAGGAATGAATGATTGGATAGATAGGTGATGGATGAATAGATGGATGGATGGATGGATGGATGGATGGATGGATGGAGCACACTGGTGAGAAGCTCTTACATAGTGATTCAGAGTAAACCTTTTGAACTCATGAAGATTTGGATATCACTCTACTCATTAGCTGGGTTATCATAATCTTTCTGAACCTATTTTCTTATCTGTAAAAGTGGATAATTAGATCTTCCTTATAGATTGTTATAAAGTTGAAATGTAATAATTTATGTAAAATTAATTTCGCATGTAAAGATAATAACAATTACATAATAAATAAAGGATATGCATATTAATACTTCATCTATAAAACCAGCCTATAATCAGATAGGCAATTCTGCCTGATTAAATATGAAAAAAATCACAAAGGACTTTCAGATCTAGTCAAGTCAACTAAGATGGAGAAAAAGCTATAAAAGGTGGACTTTTCTGCCTTAAAAAATTAACAAAAACATTTGGAGCTGGCAAGCATATTAAGCTTAAAATTGCACTGCTAAACGACATGTCTTAGCTATATCTGTGCTCCCTTGAATGGGGAAAAAGACAGCAAGAGAAAGGAGAAGATCATGCAAGCTGTTGCATTGTGGAAGCAGAAAAGACTATTAGACTAAGCCAGAAAAGATTCGCCTTCTTGTGACATTTCTCTGAGCAACAAAAAAATATTTAGATTCATATGACAAAGTAAATGTTTCATTTTAAGTTGCCTAGCTGTTCAGAACAATGTTATAAGCTCTCATATCTGTAATTTCAGGCTCTGGAGAGTAAGATTTTCTTTTTAAGGCCATGATAAAGTATAAGATAATGTGTGATATGTGATATTGTTTTTGATTGACAGAGTCAGATTTAATAATCCAAGGGACTAAGGTAGGAGTTTCTGATTTCTAGTGTTGGCACTAAGGATAACCAGGGCTATTCTCTTAGTGAATTAATGTTGTATACTTCCAGTATAAATTTGTTGGCAGTACTGTCATATGTTTGCTAGTTTGTGATTACTGTGGTATGTCATCCAGTATCAAATGAATTGCTTTTCAAAGCAATTCTCTCTTAGATTATAAATTCTCAGAGAGTAGGAATTGTGTCTGTCTAAATCACTAGAGCTTACTTAGCAAGAGCTTTGAGCTTAGCCACTAGCACTAGGAATTCCATCAAGGCTTGGGAGGATGGGTTGATGTGCCAATTGTTGGGTTGAGCAATGTCTCAGAGGGCATCTTGCTTTCTATTTTCCCTTTTATTCCAAAGTAAAGCAACTTCTGTAGACTTTAGCCTGTTCAACTGCTGGTAATCAAGACATGAGGACTAGTATGTGCTGATTCTTGGAGGAATTATAGAAAGGTGGCCACAGCCATCAAATCTTCTTGTTCCAGTAGGTAGAGTAGTAGGAGTCTCCCAGCAAGAGCACAAGGAAAGAAAATAGCTTCATTATCAATGCTTCATTAACTCTGACATTTACTAATAAAATTATTATGCATCTAGATTCTATTTTATTTTTTCTTCTCAAAATACAGAAAGGTATTGCTTATTTCTTTCACAAAACTTGCAGAATAATTTTATTCTACTGTCATTTAAATTTATAAGTACGTTTTGGACAGTATATATGTGAATTTTAAAATATATGTGGAGAGAGCCAATTTATTGTAAGATATGCAGAGTTCTGCATTATTTCTCATTGGTGCAAAACTAATTGGCTTTTCCCAGGCATTGCACAAATATTTATTTTTCCATTTTATCATCCTTATAATAGCAGCTGAAGTTAGAAGAGGGTACAACCATCTGGCAAAACCTGGAGCAGAAGCCTTGCATTTCCCAGCATCCTACCCTCATTGCTTTTCTAAGCCTCAGCACTATTGCTGATAAAGCTCCCTTTCTTTCCACAATGCCACCCCATTGATGGCACAAGTTACCTATGCATATCCCATTCACAAGAACATTTGGTAACATTTTTCCTTGAGCTGAAAAGAAATTCCTACAATATATGGGTTATCTAAGGCCCCAGAAGTAGGAATGAAAATTGGTGGCAAGAACTCCTGGCTCCTCCACTGACCACATTAGGGTTGTGCAAATCTGGGCTGGTGTCTCTCCATGTGAAATGAGAGAGAATGATGAATAGCATAAGAGAATGGAAAAATTCAAAAGAAAAGAACTAGAGCCCACAAGACCAAGTTAACTTTCTCAATTTGGGGACTAGACTCAAGGATGTCAATAAATGCAACAAAGAACTTTCTTAAACACCCACATTCCTTATCCTGATTAAAAAAACAAACAAACCTTGGGTATATCTATACTCATATATATAAAAGGCTAATATGCTAAGTGTCCAACCATTCAACTGGTAGCTATGATGCGTACTGACCACCAGGGGCAGGCACTCAACGCACAGGCATGGAAACATGGAACAGACTCATGAATCTCCGAGGGAAGGGAGGTGGGGGGTGGGAAAAGATTAACCAAAGATCTTATATGCATACTGGAGGCCCTGTGCACAGATTCGTGCACTGGCGGGGACCCTCAGCCTGGCCTGCGGAGATGGGGCCGAATCTGTGCACTGGGTCACCGACATCCCCCAAGGGGTCCCAGATTGCGAGAGGGTGTAGGCCAGGCCAAGGGGCCTCACTGGTGCACAAATATGTGAACCTGGCCTGTAGTGCTGTTATAACTAGCTCGAGATCTCCTGGCTCCTTGAGATATTTCACTTTAATGCCAGATTCCATGGTGTATGGATATCCAAAGTATCCCCTGTATTTTTGTGACTTTCTTGGAAATAGAAAGGGTACAAGGAGCAGAAGGGTGTCTGCCTCCATGCTCTGCTTCTTTGTAGCAACGTACTAAATCAGAAAAGAAACTCTCCTTTATTTTCTCACATAAGGAATGTGCCCACAGTGCATTGACAAATGTAGCTGACTTACTGAAGATTGAGGGCAAAGATGAAGAAGGAAGTCAAATTGCAGCCATGTGACAAATATGAACTGGAACCATAGTCATTGTTGTTTTAAAAAGATACTCCTGTCTTCTTACTAATAGGCTTAGGGTTTTGCCTCATCTTTCACTCACCTGTCTCAGTCTGTCCACCTTGCTGACATCTATCTCTTCATTCTTTTTTTTTTATTATTCTTTTCTCTTCCTCTTGGAATCATAGCAAATTTTTTAATGTATCACATTCAGAGTAGTTCAGGAATAATCTTTAATTGCCTGGTTAGTTAGCTCTCAGCCCTCACACTAAGATATTTATCTTCCCAAATGAGAAGAGTTCTCTCACTGAAAAGAATTATGATGCTAGAATTTTGTATCTTGACCTTCTTCCCCCTCATTTCATTAAATAGTGCTACATGTGTGGCAATATTGACTGTCATTCACTGATTTTTAAATCTCTTCTCTTTCTGGACACAGGGGAGGACTTCTCGGCTCCCTTGAGATTGGATATGATCATGTTTCTAGTTATGTCCAATTGGTTGAGGGTGAAAGTGGTGGAGGTATTTAAATGCCAATGTGAGATTCCCCCAGTACTGATGTTGCCCTGCTGTGGCTAGAAATTGAGTCTGCTTCAACCTGGGTGCCTAAATGACAACAATGAATGAACAAAGCCTCCCTACTGACCTTCACTGGACAGGGGAGACATCTTCGTTGCTGTGAGCACCTGAGGTCTGTGGCGTATTTGTTTTTGAAGCATAATCTAGCCTCTCCTGACTAATACAGTATTATGATCACAAAGGGGTGGCACAACTTACCTCTTCCTGTGGCAAAAATTTTCATCCCCTTGGATCAGATTTTACAATCAGGGGAATGAGCATTTAAAACAGGTTCTGCCCTTTGATAGTGCTCTCTCTGAATCACAAGGCCTGAAAAGACACAATTTTTAGAGAATTTGCTCATGGGGATCAGTTGGTCCTTCTGCTCATTCATTCCCTTTCCCACTTCTGCCTCTGCTTTGAACATTGCCTATCAAGAACCTTTCAAGTTGAAATTAACCAGGCACTGGCTTCTCAAGTTCAAACAGAAAGGTGAAAAAAGAGGAGGGGTGTTCCCAAAGCAAGTCCATATATAGTTGTACCAGCCAATGCCCAATGCAGGGTCTTTGTTCTGTTTCTTCATCAGTAGTTCCCAATGTATTCAGTGTACCATCAAACCTGAAAATGAAGTGAGACATTAAAAGAGCAGCTCTCTTGTACATGAGGTATGTTCAGAATGACATGTTGTGTTCTGAAATTAGACTGTGATGTTATTGCGCAACTATGTAAAAGTACTAAAAATTCTTGAAATGTACACATAAAGCAAGTGAGTTTTATGTCAGGTAAATTAACCTAAAATTTTTTAAAGGGACAAAGTAAAATATATTATTGCTTTGAATAAAGCATGATTTTAAAAACCAAATATTGCCTTATGTTATGAAATTGTCATATTATTCAGCACAAAAAGATACCATAAACTTTCATTTCAGTATTTCAAGAAGTATGATCATGTCCCCAAGATATTAATGACTAGTCATGAAATTAGTTCAGATTCCTAATTAATGTTTCATTGAAAGTTTCCATCGTGCTATTTTAATATTGCTAGCCTGTTGACATAAATGTCATCATTAGTCTGGTTCCAATGTCTATTTATGCTTTGCATAAAATCAGGAAGATTACATTTTTGAAACATGAGGGCCAGGGGAATACCAGTAGACCTTTAGTCTCTGTGTCATCTGAGTAAATGGTAAAGTTTATATGTTGGCACATTCTGTCTACTGTCATGTATTTAAATCTGGTCCCATAAAAGGATGGTTAATTTCCCAGTGGCAAGGAGCAAATAGCGAAGGTGGAGGGGATGGAATCTGGCTGAGGTATGCCCTCTAAGTTAAGACAGAAGATATAGAAACTTCCCACTCATTCGTTCAACCAATGTTGGTTGCATGCCTGCTCTGTGCCAAACAATGGACTCAGTGCTAATGCTGCAATGGTGACCAAACCCATAGGTCCCTCCTATATTCTAATGGTAGAGAGGAGTGCCCAGTACAATGTCAAAAACTGACAAACTCAGGCATGATTTGAGGAGCAATTGACTCAAGGATTTCCATACGGAGGAGCATAGCCCCATGGTGGGGAATGGAGAATGAGGCCCTCCGTGGAGTAAAGGCAAAGTGTGGCCATCAGCAAGGACACCAGGGAAACTACAAAGCTCTGTGATCCCCATTTGTCGGAAAGGTGACTTAGGCTGCAATGAGGAATCAGGCAGCTCAATGTCTTCAGTAGATTCCCCAGAGCCCAAGTGCAGTACAGCACCAATACCAAGTCCTGCTGAATGCAAGTATGAGAATGCTTAAAATTGCTTGCTTCAACTATGGCTTCATCTGTGGCTCCCAGTGGGTGTCAGACCTT
The DNA here is from genome assembly GCF_000147115.1 of Myotis lucifugus. Classification (NCBI taxonomy): domain Eukaryota; kingdom Metazoa; phylum Chordata; class Mammalia; order Chiroptera; family Vespertilionidae; genus Myotis; species Myotis lucifugus. The sequence goes on along the minus strand of NW_005871065.1, from coordinate 5,703,159 downwards.
AGAGGAACAGTCTTCGTCGATGATAAGCCCATCCATTGGAAGCTGCCATGAGTACAGACAAGGAGAAGCTGCATGGCCGTGGTTAAGGGTAGGAGCCCTGGGAGCAGAAAACCTCAGTTTGAATCCATGTTCTGCCACTTACGAGCTAAGTAACTTGGGACACATGATTTAATCAGTTTCTTTATATGTAAAAACATTGATGATGATAATAGCATCTAATTTATTGGATTATTGCCATTATTAAATGAGATGACATATGAGCAGTAATTAGAATATTGCCTAACCTTTCACAAACTCCCAAGATATATTATATGATTAAAGAATGCCAGGGCCTAACCTTTGCAGCTGCAAGGAGGTTTTTAAATTTCATTTACCCACGTAAGACTCTACTATAAACCAATAAGAGTGAGTCTGCGGGTCATGCAAAAGCCAGTCTATCATTGCTTCTAAGCCTTGGTTACTAATAAGTAATTAGCTTGAGTATAAACATCCAATACAGCAGTTTCAAATGCAAATAACTACTCTAATACCATGGTTTCCATTTCAGTAAAAATGAACATACTGTAGGTGATACTGTAAGAACACCTTACGTTTTCTATTAATATGCACTGTGCCTAGAGTTATGTACTAGAGTTTCTAGCACCTCCCAATACTCTAGGCCTCCTGAGAGCATTCTAAGGGTGGGGTCTTACATGGCATCAGCCAAGCAGAATGAAACTTCGGCTTAATGACCTCACTTAGGACCAGATGATGTGATATGGGAGTGGGGATCCGAGAGGGTTGTAACATAGAGGAAGGAAGAATGGTCAGGGAGGACGGTAGAATCATTCTTAAGAGATTATATTCTTCTCACACTCTGCTTAGCTTCCCCTTTGACTAAAGTGGATGTGACAAGTGAAAGAGCTACTTCAGCAACCAGAGGCCTGGCATTGACCAGGAGTCTCCTTTCTCGTTTGAAAACTCAATCTAAATTATGAAGATGGAGAAGAGGCAACATGAATTGGCTCCCACCGAATTCTAGCCCAAATGTTTCTCTAACACAACATGGATGAACTAAGGGTCTGGGATGGCTAAAGTTTTAAATTGCTTTGTGAACATAGTATAACTTTGAGATTATTGTTTAGAAAATACCCTCAACTCCTAACCTCACAGTTTACCACATTCAGGTTTCTCTTAACCTGTAAGTGGAGCCTGCCTGAACCCCTTCCAGAAAACTTGGATCTGTCCTTTCCAAACTGGAATTTCTGTATGCCTTGGCATGAGAGGCAAACAAAAGGGCACCACTGCATTCGATTTCTGCCAACTCTGATTCCCCATGGGCCTCTGGCCTGTCTCAGAGGGTCGGAAGCATTTGCCTGATTTCCAATACCACATCTTTGAGTTTCAACTTTAACTGAATTGTTTACAGTATTTTCTGTCTATAAATTCACCAAAAGGTTACCATCACCCGATGGCAACGCAAAGATGAATGACTCAGATTGCTGTTAGGTAATTAAAGACCAGTTTCACACATCAAAAGAAAATGAATATATCTTTCAAGTAAGAAGGCATGCTGAGAGAAAGAACAAGATATCTTTAGAGACATTTACACTTGGGATAGCTGATCTTTTTAAATATATTTGTGCAAAATAACTAAATAAATAAAAGGGGCCTGCTGTAAAATATTACTCCAAATCTACATTAGCCTGGGCTGCTATACACTTTCAAGTTCTGAAAATATGACTTATCTGGTCTGGCAATGCATTAAGAATGCTCTGTAGTTTTAAAAAAAATGAGCTATTGATCTTAGCAGATTTTAATTTAGATTAGTTCACTTAAAAGTGTAATAAATGGCAGGCTCACATGTTGAATCACTAAGGCAACAATTATTTTAAGAGCATCAGTCATCTGTGCTTCCAATTTAATCAGATCTCTTTATAGAGGTTTTAGACGGTGTTTGAAATAATCACATAGTCTGTCTGTGAAAAGGTGTTTTGAGTTGTATGTCAAAAGTTGAAGAGAAATTAGAAAAACAATTTATAGTTTTAAAAGACCAATGATGACAGATGGATATTTGCTTTTATTTTATTTATGAGAAATTGTGGGGTTTTTTGTGAGGTTGTGTGTGTGTGTGTGAGTGTGTGTGTGCATTTGAGAGTGAGAGAGAGAAGGTATAGTATCTGAACTAGAAAAATAACCCAGATGGTTTCTGAGTTAGATTTGCAAAGCCTAAACATCTTTAAGAAGTTAGGACAAGACCAATTACATTCCCTTTGTGACCGCTAGGAAGTGAGTTCTTGGTCATGTTCTAAAGGAAAAGTCAAATATAATAAAAAGAGAAAAGATGAGAAAGAGCTAGCTGTTAGCATTAACTTGCAGTTTTGCCTTAGAAGCCAAATATTTAGTCTAAAAGGCTTTGACCTCTGACCTTTAAGGTTTCCCTAAAGATTTCAAGATTTCATCATCTTGGTCCCTGAGATGCTAGTGGCTCCCTGCTGAGACAGAGGGGCCTTCCCCTCGGTAGCTGAGACCTCGAGCCCTCTCTTAATCCTATGCAATTTTCGTCCTGGCATCTGTGCATAAAGCAATGTAAGACATTACAATATAAATGACATCTGAGGGATTCATCTGAAATTCTATTTCACTGTTTAATAATTAAAAGTTAAAAACCTCTCTGTAGCTTTATAGCACTCTCTAACAAGAATAAATTTCATTGATAAGGCATCCTCCTTCCCAACCCTGGAAGCTGTTGGCAATTTCTGCAGAAATGAGTTTTGTGATTAATAAATCATGTCCTCTGGGCTGTGACTCCATGAATGAAGCTCTGATTGAAGTATTGTTACATATTTCAGAATTCCCAAGTATCCACCCACTTACAAGTGTGTGAATTGAGCATAGGTGCCTCCATTTCTTCATTCATAGAATGGGGTTGGGCACTAGTACTTCCTACACAGGACTGTTGCAAGGATTAGATGAGTCAATGCAAGTAAAGTGCTCAGAACAGAGGTTGGCATACAAAAAAACTCTACCTGTGTTGGCTCTTATTATTGTTGCTTTTTTGTGTTATTCAGAAGAACCTTTTGCTTCACATGACTGAGAAATTCTTAGAGGAAAAGCCCTAGTTCTGGGAAGACAAAAATGATAGTAGCTACAGATTGTTTTTCATTACTTTTTGAGTCTTAAGCATTTCTAGAATGTCCCCATGTTCACTTTCAAAAGCCTAAAATTCACCAACTAGTCAGGAGAGAGAGCAATGTTCTCCAATAGGAGCAGAGGCAACACTGTATGGCTGGAGAAGATTCAGGAGTCTGTTGGTCCCAACCCTGGCTCATGCTTGAACCCACCATATCCAAGCACTTCCTACCAGTGAAACCATTGCCCCTATTCAAATGCACATCCCTGGAGAATAAACATGTTAAGTCCCTACTTCCTATAGACACTTGAATGTCAACTAAACCATCAGAACCTTTCCAATTAATTTCTGCTTAAGAAGAGATTGTAAGGGTGGCAAGAAGAAAAAGAGTGATACAGAGAACAGCCAGGCTACCTACCAGTTTGTGAAGTATGCTGGGAATAAGGTGCAATTAACAATTCTAATTCTACTTTTCATGTAAATATCAAGGCAGACTTGAAAGTAATACCCATAATTATGTCACTCTTGCATTGTGGTGGTGGTGGTGGTGGTGGTGGTGGTGGTGGTGGTGGTGGTGGTGGTATGTGTGTGTGTGTGTGTGTGTGTGTGTGTGTGTGTTTGAGCAGAACAGAAAAGAGTGGGCTTCTGGCTAGGACACTCAAAATTGCCCATATTCTACCCTGTATTGTATCTGAGCCATAGCTCTTACTCCTCCATAAAAATCTATACAAACTTTCTCCACACCACTCACAATACAATATAAGCAAAAAGAATGTGCTTGCTCTGCAAATGCATCTTCTGGATAAGTCCTGACCCCAACCCTCCCTTCTTTTCAATTTACCCCCAAACTCCTGGCTTAGAAATCTGGAACCACCAATGATTCTGCATCTGCAGTTCCTCTGCCTAGAGCAGCCGTGGGTAAACTACAACCCGCGGGCCGGATCCGGCCCATTTGAAATGAATAAAACTAAAAAAAAAAAAAAGACCATACCCTTTTATGTAATGATGTTTACTTTGAATTTATATTAGTTCACACAAACACTCCATCCATGCTTTTGTTCCGGCCCTCCGGTCCAGTTTAAGAACCCATTGTGGCCCTCGAGTCAAAAAGTTTGCCCACCCCTGGTAGAGCCATCCTCTCCAGATCTCAGAAGGGCTGGCCCCTTCTCATCTCACCGATTAGATCTCAGCGAATCTTCCTCTGCCTCAATGAGTGCTTACTCAGCCACACTGTAGAAAGTGGCTCTCAAGCCTCACCCTACCTTCAGTTTCCTTCCTCCTCTTGCTAGCTGTAATGAACCTATTTCGTTTGTTTGGTTGGCATCTGCTTCCTTCACCCAAAAGGAATCTCAGGGAAAGAAAGGACCGTGTCTGACTTCTGCCTAAGTAGGTGCTCAGTGCCTATTTGTGGAGTGAAACAAAATTACAATCATGAAAGAATACTTGTCATGTGAATGTTTGCTGCTACTAAAAAAAAAAATGGTAACCCGATGAAGGGCCCGGGAAGTGACCAAGGGGATCCGGATGGAAGGTGCACAAGTAAACACCCCAAAAAGGAACCAAGAGAATTGGAACAAAAGACTGGTTGGAGAAGGGAGGGCAGACAGGGATGGTATGGCAAAGATAGCCTCTAGCTATTCACAAATTTGCCCATATCACATACTCGCTAGAGCAGTTCTCTTGCTGGTTTTCCATTTAGAGAAACAAGGTGATTATCTTGGAGAGCTGAAATGTAATTCAGATCTCCTCCTTCCCTTGCTGGGGCTGCGTGAGGCCCCTCTGGCAGTCGGTCATTGTCTCACAGCTGTGGAATATTCTATGGCTGGCTGGGAGGCATAAGCTCCAGAAGGCTCTTTTTCTGTCCTACCCCCAACTTGTCTCCAAGTCTCAGGGAGCTAAGAATCTGCTGAATGCGAGGAGGTAGGAATCCGGAGCCTCTGGCTCACTACACAGCCAGCTCCTTCACTTTCCAAAATGAAACACCATGTAATAGGAAGGCTAGGGATTTAAGGCCGACAGGGGTCAGCTTACCCTTTGATGGGGGAATTCACTCTAGTGGTTCCCCCACTGCTTGAGTGTTCAATAATAAAACTTAATTCCTCCAGATTGATTTTCCACTCTCCATCATCACCAAATCATTGCCACCCCATGGAGTATATTCCCTACTGGGGCTCCGACGCTGTGTTGTGGAGTCTGAATAACAACTCAGAGGTGCAAGATGAGAGGGAGGCATGAAACAGGAACGTAGCACTCCAGCGATGGTTCTTGTCAGTTGAACGCTGGCTTTGTTTTTCTCATCCAAATCCTACTCTAATTTCATCTAACAGTTGCTTCTAGCTGTAGACAGGCAGTATGATAGCACTTCCATGGAGAAGCCTTATACACCACGGGAGAAAAAACATCCTCCTTCTAAGTCAGCGGTTCTCAACCTGTGGGTCGAAAACAATGAAAATACATCCTGCATATCAGATATTTACATTACGATTCATGACAGTAGCAAAATTACAGTTATGAAGTAGCAACAAAAATAATTTTATGGTTAGGGGTCACCACAACATGAGAAACTACATTAAAGGGTCACCACAACATGAGGAACTGCATTAGGAAGGTTGAGAACCACTGTTTGATACGTGTCTGAATTCTGGACTTTGGTAGCTAATAGGACAAGGGGTTCATTCCCACCGAAGCTGACTCCTCCCTTTCTAATGATCTGCTGATAGTTTTCTCCCACCTTTGTGGGTATTTCAGGGTCCAGCTTCACTGAGAGTTTACTAAAAGGGCAGGTGATGGAAATGTCATCTCTACGTAATCTTTCATGGTTTTGTTTTACAAATCTCTCGTGTTTTGCAAACTTACCCATGTCTTCACCCTTGTGTCAACCTACGTTATTGTACCATGAATTCTAATTATTTTGTATATCACATCCTCCTCCTGAAATAAACACTCATGAGGGCAGAAACCAAACCTGCCACATTCAGTGGTTTCTCCCAGTAGTCAGGCTCTCATTAAGTTTTACTGAAATGAGTGGAATGTAGAAAACATCTCCCGCAACCATTTCTGTACCCATCTAGCTAAAAAGCAGTAGAACCTCACTGCGTGCTGGCATCTTAACACACCTGTTACTCACATCTCTGAATCCTAGAGATAAGAACGCCTTAACACAGACTCAGAATGCAGGAAATTGTTAAATCAGAATCAAATTCCAGCTCCTGGGCAATGCAGCCAGGCACAATATACAGAAACGTCTCCAAACCTTAATAACAGCAATGCCTGCTTTTGAACGGTGCCAACGCTTTCACTGCTGTTTTCTCATTGGATCTTCACAATAGCACAGGAGGGAGAAAGGGCAGTTATTACTGACTTCATTTTGAAAAGAATGCATTGAATCACAGCACAGATATGACTTGCTACAGTTCCATAGCAAGCATCAGAGCAGAAAGTTGGCAACCTAGGTTTCTAGACTACTACTTCATTCTTTTCCGACTAAACTGCACTATGACATCTGCCTTCTTCATGTGTACTTTTCATACATTTATGTGCATACCCATTGCCTGAGGATCTTGCTAATACACAAACACTGACTCAGTATAGCTGAGGCAGTACCTGATATTCTGTATTTCTAACAAATTCCTCGGGGATTACTGATGTCACTGATTTGAAGACCAGTTTGAGTGGTTAGGTGCCAGAGGGCGGTGACCATGCTAACCTATCTTTATATCTCCACTGCTTGGCACACAGTAGGTGTTCAATAAATATGTGCTGACTTAATGAAATAAGTCAACAAGTAAGTCAGCCATGCTTGGCCCACTTTTGGTATCTCTAGTGCCAAATAAATAGCAAAACACCCAGGAAATAACTGGTGAATTAATGAAATTAATTAAACTGTCAATGGAACAAGGAAAGTGCTGACTGTAGAATTCCTTTGTGATCAGACTCAATGGGAAAATAAAGGACTTTCAGAGCAGGACTGTCCTTGGGAAATACTCCAGTGCTCACCCTATGCTAGCCATTGAGTCCACAATAACACATTTTCTGTGTTTGCGTCATCAGAATATATTCCTGACCCCCTAAGTAATATGACACCTTTTTTCCAAGGACTTTCTGTGCCTTGAAGGCATGGTCTCCCTCAGACTTCCTGCCAGGGCTCAGTGAGGTAAACCAATTTCAGCATCCTCATTTTTGCTCTAGGAAAAGAAATCTGAGTTTTTCCTGTCTCCCTAGCAGAGCTGAAATTAGAGCCCAGGCCTTTTGCCTCCCAGCCCAGATCTTGACACTCGGCTGAGTCTCAAGGGGTTTTTCATACACAGCAACAATATTATCTGCACGGTGCTCCTGTGTGGTGAAGGGGGTTGGGGGTTGTGCTTCAAATAAAATATTTAACTGTTCTCAACTGAGTTATGAAATAAAGAGCTTTGTTAAGAGTAAGGGATGAATAAAACAGAGCTTAATTAAAATTCTCTGAACAGTTCATAGGAGAGAACAATGCAACCCACATTCAACCATTTTCTAGGAATCTGGCTCAAGGTCTGGGGCACAAGACACTCTGGCACTTTTAATCTGTCTCAGAAAGTATGAAAGTCCTCGCCATGTATAAATCAGCCCACGAATGATGTTATCTTGACAAACTCCTAGCAGCAGCAATTACATTTTTCAGAAAGTGGGGGAAGGGAAAGGCGGGGAGGAGGGGGGGAGTAGCAACCAGAATAGAGAGGAATCGGTGTCATCCCCTCCTTTACAGAGGGACTCAGCCCAGGTGTAGCCTATTCTCACCCACCTGGGGCCACTGGACTCCCACCCGAGGCACAGGTTAGCCCCATTATCTGGGACATTTCCAGATGTTGAGCAAGAAAGACATTTTGGAATTAAGAATCAAAAACTCTTTCATTTTAAAGAGAAAGAACCAAACGCCTCCACCAGGAGCAGAGCTGGTGTGCTGTGCAGGTATGAGACCATGCATCGGGACTTAGTTTCCCTCCGTCTTTCAGCTCTGCATCCTCCCAGGTCGGCCTCACTGTCGGGAAGGTATCCCCTCAGATGCCAAGATGGCCTCCAGCTCCTCGGCCCTCCGTTGTGATAGTTCAGTAGCCGCAATGGAAAGAGAGTGCCTCTTTTACTAGTAGTTCATACAAAAGTCCCAGGACTCACTCTGAGTTGGTTAACTTATCAGTCACCATAGCCAGAGGGTGTTCTGTTTAGCCAGGCCTGGTTGAGCGCCTCCTGGTGGGCTGGAGAACAGAGCCCCCTGAAGCACAATAACCAAGAATTTGGAAGGAGTAGTTCCCCGAAGGAAACCTGAGGTGCTGTTACTAAAAAAGAAGGAAGGGATGGTGAGGAGGCAAGCAGGGCAGGCTACTACTAAGTTGTTATATTTTGTCTGAATTCTGATAGCTAGGTTTCTCCTTGGTTCCGAAACCCAGTCCATAATTGGAACACTATTTCTGATAACTGGTTCCCTATCTTTCCTTATATCTGGGTTCTATCTTGCTAACCTACTGGAAAGCTACAGTAATAATACATAGTAGTGTTTATCAGATACTGACTTTGTGCTGGAATTTGTGCTAAATGCATTATATGTCTAATGTTATCATCACGGACACATATAAAGATGTGTTTTGTCAGAACTCCATGTGTAGTTGAGACACCTGGGGCTCAGAGTTAAGTAGCTTTCCTAAGGTAACATGGCAGCTATGGGGAAAGCAAGATATAAAGTTCTGTTTGATTTCAGAGTCTAAGCAAGTAATCACCATGCCCTGTTGCCTGGCTCCATGTTCATGGACGTCTCTGCAGGTAATGGGACTTCTCTACAAGTAATGCTTGCCGGTTCTATGGCAAATCACTTGACATCTTTGGACCTTAGTCTCCTCATCTGTAAAATGGGAAAGATGACAGCTGCCCAGATCTGCCTACCTCATCTCTCAGCGCCATTGTGGAGATTAAGTGAGGTGATGTGCCTGTAACAGTGTGGTTAAGATTATTCCTCATGTAATTAACTACAGGAATAGATACAGGTGTAAATTAGGATTTAGAAACATGTATACCACACCAGTTCCCCTAGTTACTCACTCATAGCTCTGCCAAGAACACGCACCCCTTTCAGCCAGTTCCCTGATGCTCTCAGACACTCTGGGACTCGGCGGCCTTTATCCCCTGAGAGGGAGCTTCACTGCATGTCCCGTGCATGACCTGGTGTCCAGCCACCTCCTGAAGATCCTTCCCTCTCAGCTTCATGCCATCCTGCTGTGCAAGGCTGATGGCCACCCCTGGGAGGGCATGTGGGTCACCATCCCCCCACCCAGTGCACCATGACACGTGGGAACCTATGTCATCACTCCTGCTTGTTTAATCTTTCTGGCACTTACACCCACAGGACTGGAAAACAATTCCTCAGCTCTGTCATTCAGAATAAACAAGTGACAGAATGTACAGTGTTAGACTACAATTTTTACCTATGTGATGGCTTTTTCAAGCTAATGTCGCTGAATTCCTATAAAATTCAGCGGAGCGGAAAGAATTTTGACAAGTCTCAGCATCTCTCTCTGGCCCCCCCCCCCACATCAATAGCAACCACATCTTCTGTTATCTTCTTAGGGAGCTGTTTTTTTCAACATATTTTTATTCTAATAATCGTACCAGGTATACCGATATTACAAGATATAATGGGGATAAAAAATTCAGGAGTTCTTTTTAAGTGAACAAAATGCTTTGCACATCAGTTTAGTTTTTCAAAACAGACAGAGCTTGGAAAATTCAATAAAGAAAGGGTTATTTTATGCATCTTAATCAGTATAAATGCTGAGCTGGCTCCTCTGTGAAGCAGTTTCCTGGCTGGTACCCGGGGTGGTAATTCCTCTTAGATCATCCCCTCAAAAGAATGTCTTCTTTGAATTCTCAGTATTTGTCCTTAACAGCACTAAGGCTCTTTGTTAAAGACTTTTTACCTTGGTAGACCAAGTTGAAAGCATACAAGACTGTTGAGATAGCAATTTCTCAACTTAATAACAGTGTGTCTTCAGCAAACGTAAATACAGATGCCGTGGCTTAAATGGGTTTTCAGCCTGGTCAGATAAGGAGCCGTTCATTAAACACAAGTGGACAAACAACTTCCCAGCCAAAATATACTCAGGGCTCTTGGGTGTTTTAAAATCTGATGAGTTACTTCTCTTGCTTTTTCCTATTTGCTGGATGGGTTTAAAGGTGAATGGAACCCATTGTTATGACCTCAGTGATCAGGGATGTAATGAATGTCTGGGAAGTTTTCTCAGGAGCTAGAAGTTAAGGACTTTTACCTTGCAGTTCATCTCTTTTTCTTAGTCAAGCTACTTAACCTCTCTGAACCTCCGTTTTCTCATTTACTAAGTGGAGAGCATTTTAACTTTACCTTTAGAGGAGGTAAGTTCATGTTGTCTATCATTATTTCCTTCTTTTTGTAATAATGACACCTTAATATTCTTTGGAGAATCACTTCTTCCCTATTCTAGTGAAATTTACATGGGGCGTTTCCTTCAAGATTAGGTGTATTACACAGGCCTGGCCATGAGCATCAGTCCCTCTGGCCACTGGGATTGGTTCAGGCCTGGGCACGTGATGCAGATCAATCCAGTCAAACTCAACCTCAGGAACCATCAGTCAAGACACCTTCTCCTTGTATGGGCTATCCACTTTCAGAGCATGAAGACTAGAGCCACAGAGAGGGCCTGCCAGGGAGCAAAATAGACACAGAGGAAAGAAAATGATCAAATAAAATATTGATACTAAAACCAGGAATGCAGGTTTGTTAAATCCTCAAATAGATAACAGCCCCTAGACAGGATTGTATAAAATAAATGCTCCAGAATGATTTGTTAGAGGAGCAGATAAGGGCATTTTAGATACTGTGTTGCTCAACTCTCAGAGATACTGCTCAACATCCTGGAAATTGGTTTAACTTCTTATAGAGTGGAGCCAACAGGACTAAAGGCCAGAGCTCCATGCTTACTCAGCCATCTTCAAGGATTCCTCAAACAAGCTGTATGAGTGAGGCAGGCCACATTCCTGATCTTCATCTTGGCATCATTATCTGTGAAGGAGGGAGAATGGTGGTTTTCTAAACTTTTTTAGGGTAGTTGTGAGGATCTAATGAAACAGTGAGAGGAGGGATCATTCTCTGTTCATCAGCTCAGCTTGGGCACTGCGGGCATCTCTCCTGAGCATGGTCCACTCCCTTGCTAACGTAGCACTAGAAATTCACTCTTTGGAGCCATTTCTGGAAAGAGTTTTTATACAAATAAAATTGTAAAAGTGTGAAATAACATGTTAGACCTACTATGGTCAGTGTTACATATCGCTCCAAGTACGATCCAGCTTATTTTTGTTATCTGGGAGCATTTGATTTAAATATTGGCCTCCTCTCTAGATTTCCCATCAAGCAGTCCTTGTGCAGGCAAAACTTCCCATTACCTTAAATAAAAGTTTTAACCATGAAATATTGTTAGGAGGTGGCTGATATTTTAGTCATACTGTTGATGATTATTTTAAATGTTTTAACTGTTCCATTGATGCCCCAAAGCTAGTTTAGGGAGCAATGTAGTTTTACTCATCAAAATAAAACATTATGCTGATAAATATTAAACAGTAAACTTCCTTAGAACTTTTATCCCTGAAAAGTTGGTGACCCTATACTTCATTAATTACATATTTCAAAGCAAGCTGCTTGATAACAGAATGATAAAGATAATGAGCATGAAGGAGAGATCATTTGGAATGACTTGGTTTTGATACACTTACTATAACTTATGAGACTTCACCATAAAAGCAAAGTAAAAGTAATTATCCCAATCCCTGAATTACTGTCTTTGAATTGTAGTTGACTTTGTGATGACTTATCTTATACCATTGATTTTTCAGTGTTTGTTATTGCTGATTTTTAGCTGAGTTTATGGTCCAAATAGCCTATCTAAATTTGGTTCTCTGATGGCAATGAATGGATGACTCACCTCTCACAGGAATGATGGAACTTGGATCGTTGTGTCAGTCACCGATAGTGGATTGAATGTCTGTAGACATAATAAAGCTCTGCACCAAGAGATAGTATCATCTTCTGCCCTTAAATAACAGGCCTCATTTCTAGCTGGTGTAAAAAGTTCATCTTCAATAGCTGATCGGTCAGTGGGACAGAAAATCTGTTGTTGGCAAAGCATGTTTAAAATACCATTATTCCATCGTTCTCATCTCAGAGACGCTTCCCTTCTACTCACACCCAATGCACATTGCAAGACACGGGTTTATTCATGCAGCAACTGATTACCATTATCTTGTATTTTACTTTATCTAAAAAGAGCAAAGGTAAACTTTCCTCTGAGTGCTTCCTGGCCTATATTTTATCCTTCAATATTAAATTAAATGCAGAGTCAATAATACATCCTGCTTTGGTGTACTGGTTTCAAGCTCATCTTAACAAGGACAATGTCCTGGCAAAAGTACACTGTTGGTATAAATGTTTGTTTCCCACAGTGGAAATGAACAAAGAAAGATTCATAGTACAAGAAATCAATCATGGGCATGTAAGAAAGTCGTAGGAGCCTCTGCTTACTCTGTGACCTAGAAATTTATCAAAGGAGGTGTTATGTCCAAAGTTGTGCCATATGACTAAGTGTCATTTTCCTCAAAAGAAAATGCTAATGACTATGTGTTATGCAGATAAAAATGTTATTTTTTTCCCATCAGTAAAGCATATGTGGGTCATGCATGACTGGAGAGACCATCCCATTGGCATCATTGCAGGGGTGATAGGCATGTCATTAGCCAACTGGCTTCTTAAGGAAAAAATGCCAAATTGTTCTCCCACAGTGCAGGCAAGATGTAATCACACTAAAACCATGTGCATGGTTGAGTTCCATTTTTAGACGCATTTTTAAATTATAGTCAAAATATTCTGGAAATTCCAAGTGGAAAACTGAATGATCTAATTACAGGGGGAGGTTAGTACAGGCTGTGGCAATAAAACCAGACTGAGAGTTAGCCAATCCCAGCTCTGGGGCCTGCGCTGCTGCTAACAAGTTCTAACCGTTAGCTGCTCATTTGACTTCTGAATCCTCATCTGTGAAGGAAGGTTGGCCAAATGATTCCTGATGCCCCTTCTTACTCTAACATTCTCTGAAGCAATGATCAGAATCCACTTTATCCCTAGATCTTACTAAAAGAAACTATATAATTTAAAACTACAGCAGCCACATTTGAATATTTAAATGCAAATCTCAATTAATAAAGGTAAAGAAAAACTGTAATCCAGTTTCTCAGTCACACTAGCCATACTTCAAGTGCTTAATAGCCACAAGTGGCTAGTGGCTTCTATAGTAAATAGTACAGATTATAAAACATTTCCTTCATTACAGAAACACTAATTTATAAAACTTCTCTACTCCCTAGAGACTAGTGGCATTTTATAAGTAATAAGCTGTACATGGGGTGGGGTGGAGGATGTGCATAAATCACTACATGGGGAACTAAAAGATGGAAGATAGAAGAGTCAAACTAGCATTAGTTGAAGATCTTCTATGTCCAGGCATCGATAAGATTAAGAAGTGGCCACAGGCCTGCACAAATAAAAGGAGATTCGTGTGGCTTTCCAATAGAAGTTTATGTTAACATGTATCTAAACCAGTGATGGCGAACCTATGACAAGCGTGTCAGAGGTGACACGCGAACTCATTTTTTTGGTTGATTGTTCTTTGCTAAAATGGCATTTAAATATATAAAATAAATATCAAAAATATAAGTCTTTGTTTTACTATGGTTGCAAATATCAAAAAATTTCTATATGTGACACGGCACCAGAGTTAAGTTAGGGTTTTTCAAAATGCTGACACGCCGAGCTCAAAAGGTTCGCCATCACTGATCTAAACCAACAGGTAACCGAACATCTCTGACATGATACCAAAATTATATCTCAAATCAAATAAAGTATTCACCTCTTTTCTTCTTCGGTTATACTGTGCCATCCACCTTTCCCCATAAGAGCATTACTGAATATCCAATACCCATTTAATAAGAGTTCATCCCCATCCCACATTTGCAACAAGGAGGAAGCCATGTTCTTTCCCAAGAATCTGATTCCAGTCCTAGCTGATTTGGCTTAGTGGCTAGAGGGTTGGCCCACAGACTGAAGAGTCCCGGATTTGATTCTGGTAAAGGGCACATACCTCAGTTACAGGCTCGATCCCCAGCCCTGGTCAGGGCACATGCAAGAGGCAACCAATCAATGTGTCTCTCTCACATCGATGTTTCTCTCTCTCTCTCCCCCTCCCTTCCACTCTCGTTAAAAATCAATGGAAAAATATCCTCAGATGAGGATTAACAACAACAACAAAAATCTGATTCCATAAGACACAAGTTAAAGTAGACAGAAGAGGTCATACTCAATCATAGCTTTTGAGTCGTGTTTCCATCATTTCTGTTCTTACACCAGGGGTAGGACAAAGAGAGGTGGGCTTGCCAACTTGTCCTGCTTGACTGGAATGCATGTTCTTGACCTTATTTGTGATAAAACTAGTGAAACACCTGCAGAAAACTTCATTCCACAAAGCATGTCTTCATAGAAAAATGAGACTATCCTCAGCTTAAATTCTACTTTCTGAGAGAAGTCTTTATTGACCAGATGCTGCAATTTTAAATCAGGCCTCCCTGTTTTTCCCTCTCTTGCACCCTGTTGCTTAGCTTTATAGAACGAATATAAATTTTTAAGGATCTGTTTATTCATTTAAAACCCCTTCCTCTTCCAGACCGCAAGTCCTATGAAGGAAAGAATAGGGTTTACTTAATTCACTCATTTTCCTTTCTTCTCTGCCTCCCCACTAGAATGTGAGTTCCTTAAAAACAGGGGCCATAGTCATTTTTCTTAGCATCTCCAGCTCCAGGTGGCACTAGCAGAGCAAAGAGGCCCGATGACCCAGAACCCTATGATTTTGTGTGTGGGGGGAGAGGGGGGGTGGGGGGGGGAGAAGGTAAGGTGAGGCTTGAGCTTCAAGGACAAGTAGAATGTGAAGTTAAAATATTGCTGAGAAAACCTGTCCGTGCTCACATGGCAATATGCTCTACCCGCACTCTGCTGCATTTCTGCCTTTGGTCCCCACTCCCACTGCTGCCTTTTCTCTAATAACAATGTTACTAAGAATGATGAGAGTTTAAACTGATATTTATTGCTTCTTAATTAGTATTTATTTATAGCTATTTTTCAAGTGCCAGGTGCCAGCTCCTATTCTGAGCAATTTACACGATTCATTCAATAACTTATGCATGTGCTCCCTGGAGGCTTGCAGAAATCTGAAAGAAGAGATGTCCTTGTCCTGAAGGTTGGAGGAATCATAAGTCAGGGGCAGACCCATGGTGTCAGAAGCATTCATTTGCCCCAAGCCTTGATGGAACCAGCTGTGTTCCACTGATCAAGCAAGGCCGACCTAGGGAATGTGGGATGGCAAGTAAACTTCATTCCTCATTGCAGCTCTAATCACTTGGAAGGAACAACCTGGATATTATTTTTAAGAATTATGCATCTAGGCTCAGCAAGAACTAGTGCCTCTATTGATTAGCAATGCCTACCACACACACAAGGTGAGGAGAGGCAGTATTCTCCTAATGTTTTCACAAACCTAGCACTTCTGCAGAAAAGGCAAGTTCTCCTCCCAGCCGCATCCCTGGAAAAGGGCAAAATTCCAGGCCTATCAGGGCACAAGAGAAACTATAGCATCAAGACTGCACTCGCCCTTCCAGAACCTCTGGCCACGACTGACCACAATTGCTAATATGAGAGAAAGAGATGATGAAAGGATGAGCCCAAAAATGTGCAAAGAAAGTGTTGAGAGCTGTTGCTTTCTCTACAACAGCTTAGTATTTCAGCACATCACACCCTTAGGAAAAATTTTCCTGAGTCTCCTTCCCCCAACTAGGTCTGACCTCTTATTCTATGACACTACAGGTTTTTGTACATTTGCTTCATAGTACTGAGCCCAGTGTGTAATTATTTAAATTTATGATCAGTTGAAAATTTTATGTGCTTCCTTCATGAGGACTGAAACTCTGTTTACCACATTCACATCCATCCAGTATCTACCTCACTGCCTAGCAAGCAGAGGGTCCTTGATAAATATTGAATATGTGATGTAGTGAATGAAGCAGTAGAGTTTTGGAAAGGCTTAGTGAGAGGTTTAGACCATCTCACTATCCCATGGGATATCATCTGTACAGTGTTGTGGTTTAATTCACTTTGTGATTGACTCAGTTTGAGAGATGAGAAAAGCCAAATGAATGCCAAGTTTCTTTATATCAGATCAGTACCATTCTAAGAAAAAATAAGGGCATTTTTTTAAACAATAAATCCTGTCCTCAAGAAAGTTTTAGTTCTTAGTGTTACATTATTTTAATAGGACCAAACAATTTAGCAAATAGGAAATAGTTCCCCATTAGCCATGACCAAATCTCAAAAATGTATAAGCCCAGATGATATAGGTTTCTGAATTTCATAGAGCAACTTTAGGGGATATGGACCATTGAGAAGTGATAGGAGAAAAATATTCTAGAAGAACCAGGTGGGATTTGATAAGAATGGGGAGCATATTCAACTCATTTGGTTAAAGATTCAAACCACATCTCAACTCCTTGAATTTTATTTCTAGGTAAGCTCCTGAAGTTGTGGGTCTATAAACTGTCAAGTCATGGTCTGAGGAGTCACAGACACAGTTGTCACCAGCTACTTTCATTACCAGAGAAGGAGGACACCTAGGCTATGGGAGTATCTTACCTCATGACCAAGGGTGGGAGATCAGGGGAGAGAGGTATCATCTACCAAACTCAAGGAAGTGATCCTGTCCTTCCTTAAGAGCCTGGTAATAAGAGCTTGTTCTAGCAGCAGCGTGGAGAGGACTGAGATGGACTACTAGCTCACTCCTTGATGCCTTTAGCTAACCCAGAGGACATCTGAAACACAACACCCAGGGGAATTATAGCAAAATTAGGAGCAGAGTAGCACCCAGAATAAGCTAGCAGCCTATGAAAGACACTGATTATTCAATTAAGTTATCATTCCAGCCCCAAACAGGAGACATGACACAGATTCCACCACCACAAATGGAGCCCTGCTCCAGGCAGCATCCATGGAATGTTCCTCAGCTCAGGGGCCCCCAGGAGGAGCCTCCTCAACTTATAGCAGAGTCTCACCTGAAGGGCACTTGTGTGGGTCTCTCAGGTTCAGCGTCTTCCTTTCCACATCATCGTCTCAGCTTTTCTTCTCTGCCGAATCTTCTCTTTATGTCCAGGCACTAGTGGGCACTCCGTGAATACCTCTTGAATGAGTAAATATTCACATCATCAGTCTAGTCATCTGGGCCAGGTACATATTTGGAGTTCACAGAGAAAAATAAAAAGATGGGGTTGCATTTAAAAACTAGGTTAAAAGTGTTATTAAAAGTATTAAGATACAAAGCTTTCCTATTCTTCAACATCATCTCTCTCACCATGATGTCTTTTATTTGCTGATTAATTTGTTCTCAATACAGAAAAATTAAAAATGTAAATTATTAGCATGAATTTTTCTGTCTATATTGCGCAGTGTCAGTTTTAAATGCAAGTATAAAAGCATGTAGTAGATATACAGAATCACTGAAATTATACAATTTGTATTTTATAGATCGTACAGACACTTGTATTTTATTCTTACCAGAACAGTGGAAACACTGCACAAAATTAACTCGACTGTTTTTATGTCACTTCTTGTTATAATTTTACCAATACTCTCTACCTG
The DNA here is from genome assembly GCF_000147115.1 of Myotis lucifugus. Classification (NCBI taxonomy): domain Eukaryota; kingdom Metazoa; phylum Chordata; class Mammalia; order Chiroptera; family Vespertilionidae; genus Myotis; species Myotis lucifugus. Next base: position 5,685,277 of record NW_005871065.1, on the reverse strand, counting down.
CACCTTATACATGCTTAAGGTTGAATACGTAACCTGGGAGGGGGGGTGGGGGAACAATGGGTTGTCCTATCTTTCCTATTTCTTCTGTATTATCATTTTCAGCATAAGTGATTGGCTAACACAGGGAAGTGAAGGCGTAAGAAAAGATGTGATAGGGTTTCTTGTTTTTTTTCTGTTACTTTGAACACTGTTTCCAGTCCCTGAGAATTATAGTGACAGCCCCATGAGCATTCACTCAGTGCTCTGTAATGTACACATGTATTAGCTATTGGATAAGCCCCAAAACTAACACCAAAGTCTAGGTCAACTGAAGGGTATTCACATAGTCCATAGAAATACCTTCATTTTATTACCTTAAAAGATTTGCCTACGTGTCTAGATGTAAAGAAGAGAAAGACATATGCCAACTGCCTCTTGTGAGATCTTTCAGACTGGTCCCTAATGACCCACCTGGTTGAATTTCTGGTACCTGAAACCCTGAAATTCTGGGACTCAGTAATCTTAAAATTCCTTGAAAGAACATTTTCTGTGCTCAGCTATCCTTTCTCTTTTAATCACTTAATTCTTTCTTACTATCCCTGTACATACACATTACTTGTCATCATTAGGGAGTCATTACATACTTTATCTGGATAGTTCCCTGAGCTTTAAGGACCTAGAGCAATTATAATTAAAGCAGGGTATGGATCACTGCGTATATGGCATTAGTCCTTGGGCACTCAGTAGCTACTTAACCTACTTTAATCATGGACTGAAACTATTCATTCTGTAAATATAGTCACATGTTTCTATCTTGGTGGAACCAATTACAGTTTATAAGTTTGTTGAAGGACAGCTGACTTCTCAAAACTGGACTCACTCTATCTCAGGGACCCGAGAGATAATGAGTGACAACTACATTACCTCTGACCCCTGAGTTACTATGTCATCTAAATCAAACCCATGAGTATTTCTACTGAAATAGTACCTAGGGATGGAGAGAGAGTGTGTGTGAAGAGCAGGAGAAGCTGAGGGAATCTGCTGTTATTGCCTGCTTAAACCGGACTCCACAAACAGGCAGCTAGCCATAGACATCATTTTTATTAGGTGCCAGGCTTTAAAATTGGAAGTTTTCCCTTAAAAATTTGTATTCCAAGTAGGAATTGAAAATTCAGACCTGACTACGCCAGGCCTTCCTTCCTTGAGGTAGTAACTGATGGGTGCTGAGTAGTGGCGCCTCTTCTTTTGAAGAACAAGGCACTTGCTTTCCAGTTCACCAGGGCCCCACTATTCCCCATTGTGATGGGATGAATTATATCCCCCAAAATTCATGTATTAAAGTCCTAAGCCCCAATGTGACTGTATTTGGAGATGGGGCCTTTAAAGAGATCATTTAGGATAAATGAGCCATAAGGGTAGAGCCCTAATCCAGTGTCATCTCATTTAATTTTCACAACAGTTTTGTGAGGTGAGCTTTATGAGTGTCCGAGAAAGGAGAGTCCTGGGTCACAAATCTAGAAAGTAGTCAATAGAGTTATACCTCTGTGACTTCACATGTTTTCTGTACATTGAGAATAGCAATAGCACCTACCTCATAGGGTTTTGTGAGAATGGAATGAGTTAATACACATGACATGCTTAACATGTATCTGGCATGTAGAAGGAAGCAGCAAAAGCCCTAGAGTGTCATAATTTCATTTCATAGAATATGAATCCATCAGTGGTAAGAAGCTCTCTTTTTTTGATACCACTGAGAAATAAAGGGGGAAAGATGCTGCTAACTAAACTATCACCTAAGGCTTTTTATCATATAGAATTTTATACTATACTAGAGGAAGAATGCTTTCATCTTAATTAAATATGGATTGTTTATCATAAATCACCTTTGTGCATACATAAAAGGGAAACATAAATTACATAAATTGGTTGAGGTAGTTCTATCACTTCTTCAAAATTCAGAGTCCTAACTTTATCACTTTTTTGCTTAGTCGTCAACATTCAAGTCTTCCTCCTCTGTGCCATGGAAAGTGCTGCTGCTGAAGCACTTCCTCAAATCACCCGTAATATCTTGAAAAGCCTTTTCTGAAGGTCTCAGCATGGTTTTACATTTATGTAGAGATAGCCTTCATTGGCTGTCTCTAGAAACATTGCCAATACTCTGAACAACAATTGGTATCTAGTGGTTAAAAGAGCTCTCTGCTCCTGTCTCCAGGATGTTCTTCCCAAGCTGTTGACACCCGTTCAGCAAGTGTTGATACTGACACTTGGAACACATGTACAGGGAATGCCAACCACTTCACAACTGCTGCCTCCCTAGAGATTATTAGATGCCACCCATTGGAAGATCATCCCAGTTCCAGAGATCCTCCAATTTGAAAGATGTGACTCTTGCAGTTGGTGAAAGAAGGTACAGTTGACCCTTGAGCAATATGGTTTGAAATGTGTGGGTCCACTTGTACATGGGTTTTTTTTTTCAATAAATACCAGCACTGTCTTTGATCTGTGGTTGCGGAGGGCTGACTATATGCATTGATCTATGCCATTTTATACAGGGGTCTTGAGCATTCTCAGGTTTTGGTGTCTGTGGAGGCTCTTGGAACCAATCCCTTGTGGATACTGATGGACAATCGAAGCTTTTGAGAAGTCAAAAGTTAAACACGAATTTTTGACGGCATGGTAGTGGGTGCCCCTCACCCTTGCATTGTTCAAGAATCAATTGTACTCTTATTTTTATTATTAGTTTTATCCTTATGCTCCTCTGTTTGTCCCGAAAGACCATAGGCCTTATGCTAAAACCAAAATCAGATGCCAATAACAACAATGTGTTAATAAAATAGATAAAAAACTGAATATAAATTATGCTTTATTCATACTAAGAAAATTAAGAAGTTAAAGAGACACCAAAAAATGTTTAACTAGGAAAGTATCTTCTTTTTTCATTTTTTTCTTTATTGATTAAGGTATTACATATGTGTCCTTATTCCCCCATTGCCCCCCTCACCCCCCCCAACTCATGCCCTCACCCCCCTGGTGTCTGTGTCCATTGGTTAGGCTTATATGCATGCATACAAGTCCTTTGGTTGATCTCTCCCTCTTACCCCCACCCTCCCCTACCTTTCCTCTGAGGTTTGATGGTCTGATCGATGCTTCTCTGTCTCTGGATCTTGTTTTATTGATCAAAGATAATAAGCACAGTGATCAACTCTGGCAAGCATCCTAAAATTCTTTTGTTTCTTTTTGTAATGGTGAAAAGAATCAGAAACATTGAAATGTCCATCTCAGGCCATCCCTTGGTGATCATAGGCAAGAGCCCTGATATCTGTATTTTTGACAAGTTCCTTGGGAGAGACTGAGGCCTAACTTGTGTGGAGTGAATAGACCACCGATAGATAGATACTCAGGTAAGAAACTTAGGAGACCTCAAACAGGAGCCTCTTAAAAAGACCACCCAGTGGGAAGAGCTGCCCTGCTGCTTAGATCCATGGAGGAAGTCAGTGGAAAAGGAAAAACATTGCTTCTCAAGTCTAAAACTTGCTCTGTTAAAACAAAAGAATATCTCCCTTCTGACTTACCATTAGTTATAAAGTTTTAGGGTTGCCTCTTTAGTTGAAACATTGAGCTTAATTAAGAATACAGTCTCTTAAACACAAAGACTCCTCCTGGAATTACAGACAAAACACATCGACAGCTCAAGCCTTAAAATTCGTGGGGTGGGATGGTGCCAGTACAACCACCAGCATTTCAGATGCATGAGGGGTAGACAGGTGGTCTCTCCAATGCTACATCTGTTAATAACTTTACAGACTTCAAAAACATCCCAGTGGTTCTTTAAATGTCTTATAAACAGCAATGTCAGCCAAGAAGTTTTAGAGAAATAGAACATACCCCAGCAAGAATTGCCATAAGAATAGAGCTCATCTTCTTTTTTAATACCAAGATGTCCCTTGTAAAGACATTGCCATCCTTGTTAATTTTTGTTACAATTTATTAATTTAGTTCATCAATCAGCCAGTCAACAAACATTTTTAAATTCCCACTCTTTGCCAGGCACTGTAATAGGTGCTGCCAAAACAGAAAAATGAGTAAGACTTGGCCCTTCTTCCTCTAGAGATCGGAATCTAGTGGAGTCAGATAAATGAGAGAATGATTGAAAGAGAGTGAGGTGTATAGTTTAATGAAAGAAACAAAGGAAATAAAAAAAGAAATAATTGCGCCCCAATTTAAGAGCTACAATAGCTCTGTATTGGAGAAAAGAATACACACTTTCTCTCTCTGGTTAATTACAGCCTGGTTCTTCCTAGAACCAGCCTATTTTCTTCTCGCTTTCTTAGGCTATCAGAGTATAAGACAGGTGGTCTGATGACTGGCAGATAGCTTTGCAATTTTCTTTACTCCTCTTGATGAGGCACTGTACTTCTCAGAATTCACTGTCGTTTAAAAAGGCAGCGTGAACCAATTTATATCCGATTATCTTTGTTGATTTTTTGCCTTCCCAAAGGAAAAAGAACTATAGCTCTTCCATTTCAGTAAATACAGGAAAGTAGACGTAGTCCTCCTCTTGAGACTTATCTAACCAGAAAAGTTTGAAAGTTTGTGTTTACCTGAATGCTTTGATAGGAAATGCTTGGGATAAACTTTATTAGCAGACCTGGCAAGATATAATTGAATAGTACTTGGAAGCCCAGAGACTCTAAGAGGAAACAAATGTTTTGTACTGTTTTACTTTGTGACTATTTTTAAAGTCTGAAATTATTTATTTTTTAAAATACAAAACAAGGATGAAAGAAATGAAGCAGGATTTCACCAGGATGGGAAGGGTAAGAGAAAGTAAGTAGTGAGAGAGGGAATTTGAGGTGAAGGTAGAAAGATATGAATCCATGTGGTGTATCCAGGTAACTACAAGCATTTTAAGAGTCTGAAATAGGAGATATCTGAGGCAGAGGGCATAAGGAAGAGCATGGACAAGAATGGCACGAGAAACAAGATAATAGAGGAACTTCTATACCATGCTAAGGTTTCTCATTTGTGTTTTGTAAGGTACCAGAAGTCACTTGATTATACTTGCATTTTATAAAGATCAGTGATGTCAATCTGGAGAATAAATTGGAGAAAGGTGGAGCGAAGCAAGAGGAAACCAATTTTTAGAAAAGACTATTTTAAATAGCCCAGTAAAAGATTATGTGGAAATAGGAAATCCTAAAACCACCCAAATTTTTATTCAAATTTGATTAAAATTGCAGCTGAACCCACAGAGCACGTCTCACAATGTTATTTTATGAGAAATCTCAAAAGGAAGGAAAGTTGTTGGCATAAGAGCACTTGAGACTGCAAAGAGCTAGGCTAAATATCATGGTTTGCCATAAAAATATGGAAGAACATTGAAAATTTGTGCAAACCCATTACCACCAAAGCATAATAAATAGAAAGAATTACTCAGGTGTAGTAAACAAAATTAAAACTAGAGCAGCGGTTCTCAACCTGTGGGTCACGACCCCTTTGGGGGTCGAACGACCCTTTCACAGGGGTCGCCTAAGACCATTGGAAAACACATATATAATTACATATTGTTTTTGTGATTAATCACTATGCTTTAATTATGTTCAATTTGTAACAATGAAATTGGGGGTCACCACAACATGAGGAACTGTATTAAAGGGTCGCGGCATTAGGAAGGTTGAGAACCACTGAACTAGAGTATGCCCTGTATTACTATGGTATTGAGATTCTGGCCAGTTTTCTAAAAGGGGGACAAGGATCTCCTGTAATACTTGGTTTTCTAACAGCTAAGATTTGTTGTTTTCCCCTATGGAATATAATTCTTAATTGTCAGTGTATTGGCTATAGGAATAGCTATAACGTGGATGCCCACTGAAATAGTAATCCTTTACATTTGTAGGTAAAGGATACATGTATGTATGCATAGCATGTGGCAATTTTCTAAGCATACTTACTAAATAAATAATACCTCATCTGAGGTAGGTAGTTCAAAACCAGTTATTCCCATTTTACAGATGAATATTCTAAGGACCAGACAGGCTGAAACTTGTCCAGATCCACAAGTCCACTCCAGAACTCAGATCCTCTGACTCCAGCACCAGTGTTTCTCCTACTGCTCCATGTTGGCTCATAGGGAAACCATTGTGTGCAAAAATATGGGACTAAATCCTGGGGCTAAATACTGTGCTTTCCAACTTGGGTCAACCTGATCACTCAGAAACAGACTCCAAATTGTCCATCGCACTGAAAACCATAACCCCTTAAATGAACACACACTTACACGTGCTTCATTCTGCAAATACTGTAGGTGGTTATTGCCTTCCTCCCACAGTTGGCATTTGCCTCCTTCACATTATACTTTTAGAAAATTTCCACCTCCTGTCCCAGGGAACAAAGAGCCTCTCAATCAGCCACGTGTTTTATTGCCCTCTGCTTGTTCTCCTGTGGCAAGAATTCTGTTGTCCTGTGCCATTTACCTTAAATCACAAGTCACCCAGAGAGGACAGAATGAATAGACTGTCAGATCCCAATTATCATCCTCCTGGGCTATCTGTGGAGGGTTGACAGGGAACTTAAGTGGGCACAGAATCGCAGACGGGCAATGCCATCCTCTGTGCCATTTGGGGTCTGTGAGCCAAGTGACTCAGACCGGAATATTCTCCATCTAAACACATCTCTTATGAGAAACTTGTTAAGTCTCATAAGGAAGAGATTATTTTCCAGAGGGAAAGGGTTTTGAATATTTGAGGTAAAATGGTATTGAAAGGGATGAATAGGATTTCAGAAGAATTTTTTTTTAAAGAACCTGGCCTATATTCAGGCAAAAAGCAAGAACTATTTGTGGAATAGAACGAAGTAGTGAAAGAACCAGAGAAGGAAACAAAAGCAATGCCACTAACAAAAAGGGCTAGTCTTGGAAGCAGTGCGAATGCACTCAACCGTGCAGAATTGCATCGACTTTAAAAAAGTGCAAAATGAACATTTTCAAGTGGAGCCACAATGGTGGCTATTGACATGCAGCAAAATGATCCAGAAATCAAAAGAGAGAAAGCCGTCTCGGCAATGGAATAAAGCCCCTTTCACATCACACATAAATGTCGGGCGCCATATATTTTATACCCAAAGATGCCATTAAATTTAATGGGAATTTTGCATGCACAAAGACTCTGCACTTCGGATACATGAAATGGGGATTTGAATTGCTAACACCTAAAATGGGTCAGAAGGGCCCCTATCTCCTTGGAAGAGTCAGATTTGGGACTTGGGCAAACTTTTTCTTTGGTGAGGGTGGATTGCTATTGGTTTATTAGGATGTTCTCTGTTGGGCTTCCCTTTTTATGTCCCTTTAATGTGGAGACTGACAAAACAACTGATATAGATGGGTCCATAAAACATCTGGGAGTGAATGAGGCAAATAAAATCAAAGGTAGGGGATGAGAGAAAAAATAAATACTGTGTAGAGATGAATAGGACATTGTAAAGGAGAGTCAGAGAAAGGACAGGAACATAAAGAATTGGATAATCTTTCTGGTAAAATTTGTCCTTGATTAGATACATGCTAGGTATTAAGGAAGAAATACTATCTCTTACAACATAAGAAAAAGAAGTAACTATGAACATATTCTAATAGCAACATTAAAGACAGGCTTTCTTTTATCATGCAGTTTCCAAATAAGCATGTTTATTTTTATCATGAGAAATGCCTTAGCTTAAGTATGTCTGATTAGTTTTAAGCAAAATCTTAAATTTCAAGCATCATCAGCTTTTATAATAATGATATAGCCCACAGCTTCGGCCTATACAACACCCACATTGTAAAAAAGAATTGGATATGACTTAGAAGATCTAGCTTCCAGTTCTTGTTACTAACTGTGGAATTTGGGGAAACCACTTCATTCTCTAAGCTTCCATTTCCTAATAAATTAGGATGGTCTGGTTTCCCACTCACTGCCCAGAGATATGAAGAACAAATATGTTCAACCTCAGTGGCTTCTACAAAGTGTTAGTATGGTATAAACAATGCCAATATGCACATTAGCTCCATTTTGTCTAAAAGAGTTACTTTTGAGAAATGTTTATCTTGTTTTCTTTTTATAATGTATTCTTATTTAAAATCTGAAGAAGTATGTGGAAGAAAAGTCAAACATAAATATGACCATCCAGAAAAAAACACACCCATTAATATATTTAATACCACATTCTTTTAAAAACTTCTTCTGAAATACTATTCATCCATTCAATACCATTTCACCTCAAATATTCAAAACTCTTTCCGTCTGGAAAATAAATAACCCCTTACAAGTTGTAACCAATTTCTCATAGGATATATATTTTAGGTTAGAGAATATTCTGAGTTGGTAGAAAAATGAATTCAAATAGAGATGGTTCAAGTAAAGAGATTTAACAAAGAGCCTGCTTTCAGAAGTGTGAGCAGGTTCGGGCTTAAACAAGGGATGGGGAGGCACACAGAATAGCAAAAGTAGGAAGCTGTTACCCTCCCCCATCTTTAGCCAAAGGCCACAGGGAGAAAAATATATAGCTTATTGGCAGGAGCTATAGTCACAGAGAGCCATCGATTTAGTACCAAAGGGGGAAGAAATCAAACCAGTTCACTTTCTTCTTCAGCCTTCCAACCTTGTGCTTTCCATTGGTCAAAACCAATAGTCTAATTGGAAGCCAGTTGGAAGACCTCTAATGAAGAAGCTTCCAAAATACAGTCTGTTAGAGTCAGTCTCTCAGGGAACTCAGCAAGGCAGACAAGAGCAGAGAATCAATCTGATGGGAGGCCAGCAAATAGAGAACAACTAACATGTATATTAAAATGAGAAATACAGCCCTAACTGGTTTGGCTCAGTGGATAGAGCGTTGGCCTGCGGACTGAAGGGTCCCAGGTTCAATTCCGGTCAAGGGCATGTACTTTGGTTGCGGGCACATCCCCAGTAGGGGGTGTGCAGGAGGCAGCTGACCAATGTTTCTCTCTCACCAATGTTTCTAATTCTCTATCCCTCTCCCTTCCTCTCTGTAAAAAATCAATAAAACATTTTTTTTAAATGAGAAATACAGTATTCAGTAAGTTTTGCATGTTAAACTTTTTGTTAATGTTACATCAATGCCCATTTTTCCATTAAAAGTTATTAAAAGTTTTTTTTCCTAGTGCATAATTTTTATGACCTTGTAGCATTTCATCAGCAGGACATATTATAATATATTTGAGGTACATAAATTATTTTTCTCTCTTCCAAATATCCTTGTATATCACTATATTTGTAACAATCTCATAATTATCTCATAAATTCATAGGGTTAGAATTACTATATTGGAATATTTAAACTGATAAAATTATTGGTACACTAGAGGCCCGATGCATGAAATTTGTGCAAGAGTAGGCCTTCCTTCCCCCAGCTGCCAGCACCAGCTTCCCTCTGGCACCCAGGACCAGGGCTTCCTTGTGGCCACCAGCAGGCACCTGGGACCTGGACTTCCCTCGCAGCCCACCTTCATCTGGAAGGTCATCCAGAAGGACGTCCAGAAGGATGTCTGGTCTAATTAGCATATTATACTTTTATTATTACAGATATGCCAAATTCTCCTCTAGGAAATAGACAAGAGTGCCTATTTCAGAGCAAACTCACCAGTACTGGGCATTTTTATATTTTTAATTTTGCCATTTCAGTCAGTGAAGAAAATCTAATCTATTTTAATTTGCATTTTTTTTATTAGTAGTAATGTTAAACATGTTTTCAATGTCACTCTTTACTTCTCTAGATAACTGAGTTCCTCTTTTCCTGGCTCTTTTTTTGCAAGGAATCATTTACAAGGAATCTTTTAAAATAAGACGTTCTGATGTCAATTTATTTTCCAGTTGTTTTAGGTACATGTGTCTTATTGCCAGTAATTATTTTCTACCATTATGGCTTTATAGAAAATTTTCAAAACATAAGCTTATCGGTGGCATTCCAATTTTAAAAATCTTAGAAGCTTAGGATTCCTTATTCCTTAAGTCATAATTTTGCTATATAATCTACCATGGACATCTGAAATGAATTAGTTTAAACTTAGGAAGACAGAAATATAGAATAAAGATGGGAAGGTGATTTGCTGAAACCATCTACATAATACTACTTAATAATTTACTCTTCATGTAAACAAAGAAAGAAACTAAGATCCTATGGCAAGTTGGAGAAACAGGGCCACAGTATTTAGTAACTACTCCCATCTGAAGGTGGAGTGTATTTAAGGAGTGCATCCCCTAAATATGGGCTGGCCCTGTTCTTGTTTTGATCTGTATTAGAATGTGACAGAAGTGATGCTATAGGGATCCTAGAGCCTGGGGTCCAGGCAACTTCATGGCTTCTGCTTTTGTGCTCTTGAATTGCCGTCCTGACCTCACCATAGAATGAAATTGTCTAGTGTACTGAGGATAAGAGGCCTTGCAGAGGGGACCTGGCTGCCTTGGTCTGCAGCCAGCACCAACAGCCAGGCATGGGAGTCAGGCCATATTGGACCTTCTAGTCCTGTTGACCCACCACCCGAACAGCCAGGTGAACAAGCTCAGGCAAAACCAGCCATGGAAGGACACAGCCAACCCACAGAATTGTGAGAAAAACTAAACTGTTTGAATCACTAGATTTTGTAGCCGGCTGTTTATCAACATCATTAACAGAGAGCTCTTGTAAGAGGACATGTCTCTGAACCACTGTTTAATTTCAGTTTAATCCTACAATAGGGATGCAGGAAGTAATAGAGCATGAACGTTTTCTCCCAGAAATAAATGAGGAAGCAGAATGAGAAAGAATCACATGTAAGATCATAAAAATCAACATGTGTTAGTTTTTAAGAGTTTTTAAGACATGATTAATAAAATTAGGTCATACGTGTAACCCGCACCACAACTAAAAGTAAACCCACTTCCAGGACATGTGTGGGTTTCTTTGGATCCATCCCCCCAAGGACAGGTAGGCACTGTCAGTGTGCCAGCCCTGGGCAGCCGAGGTGCCTCGGGGCACAGGACACAGACACTGTGGGGACCCCGTGGGTTTTCCCAGCAACATCATATTCCAGAACAGAAGACTGAAAAGTTCAATAATCCTAAATTCAAATCTAGTCTTCCAAGTTCTGATGAAGATATATTTACCCAGATATGAAGATAAAACATTTCAAGTTTAACTTGATTAAAAAATAAAATATTTAGCCTTTTGCTATCCAGGCCTTCATTATACTCCTCTCTGGGACTCCACAGATGTTAGAAATAGCCCCTGACCCTCTAAATTGGGGTCCATTAATCCCTCAAAGCCCATCAACATATTCTTTCCCATAACATGTTCACTTTTGATGATAATATTTTTGTCATTTGAGTTTCAACTGAACAAGTATTGACTTAGCACTTGCTAGGATGATTATTGCAATAACTCTTTGGTTGAAAATGAATATTCCCAATATTTTTAATTTTGGAACACCATCTGAGGTGGTTTTACAAAAGTTGGTGTAACTTTAAGCAATTTTGTTTTCTTTGTATAGTCTCATTTCTAATTCCTTTTTAATACAAATATGAAATGTGGATGGGTATCCTTTATAGTTTTCTTTTACTGTGTATATATTTCTTGTGTTTTCTTGTAATTGGTTTGCATAGCTCTGTAATAAAATAGAAAAGTAACAAACACTCAAACAGAATACAAAACTATGGAAGTATGCTATGGCTAATTCCCTGAGCCAAGAAAGTAGCTGAATAAGTCGGGGGCGGGGTGGTGGGGTGGGGAGGACTCAAGATATGAAGGAAAGTTAGACAAATCTTGGAGATAAAGTCAAAGGTAAGAGTGAAGAGGAGAGAGAGGAGAAACCAAGAAAGATGACCAGGCTTCTGTTTTAAGCAGTTGCCAGGAGGGTAATATTGCCCATTGAGATGGGAAACAACATGAGTAGGGAGGCAATTGAGAAGACAAAGACAATGCTTTAATGCCCAAATGCTGAATGTGGAGAATGAATAGAGAGGCAGAAAATGCCATCATATATGACTCTTCTTCCAGTTAATTAAAGCCATGCCCGTCCTTGTTTTAGAATAATCACCCCCTTTGCTCAGTGTTGGTCTGTCTGTTTTGGATCTGACTCCCATTTCTTGCTTTTATTTTGCCCAACAGTACCTTTTGCTAGTGAAGCACTTCTCCTCCTCCTACAACTTCACCAACAGGCTCAGAGGAGTTAACTCCTAGAACCCCTGATGGAAACACTACAGGGATTGAAAACTGGGTTTGAGTCTGGCCAGCTGCACTGCCTCCTGTTAATGGGTATAAATGTAATATTCATCAAAAAGAATTCAGACTTCAGCCATTCTAATGATCATGCAATTCCTTTCATCAATGCATAATAGAACAAAAAGATTGATTTTTATTAGGAATGACTTTCAACATTTTTTTTACTTCTTAGGTAAAAAATGAATCTGTTCAGAGTCTTATAGGTCCAATATATTTCTCATCTGCTTGGAAATAGATCAGTTTTTGTACAGTTGTCCTATTCTTTACCATGGTAGTCAATTTGAATATTCTATTATCTAGTGAAGCATAGCACCGAGTTGGCTCAGTGGTTGATCATCAGCCTATAAACTGGGAGGTCATGGTTCAATTCCCAGTCGGGGCACATGCCAGGGCTGCAGGCTCAATCCTCAGTGTGGGGCATGCAAGAGGTACCCAATCGATGATTCTCTCTCATAACTGATGTTTCTGTCTTTCTCTTCCTTTCCCTTCCTCTCTGAAATCAATAAAAATATATTTAAAAACAAACAACAGCAAAAAACATAGCAGCCTAAAATTACCTTCACTTAAGATGCCCCTCATTTCTCTCAGTAAAATATCATTTTTAAAAAGGACACATAGTATGACTAAAATATTGTGTAGCCTCTTGTCTTCCTGTGATGGTTTAATGGAGAAATGAGGAACGGATTATTGTCATTAATAAAATTACTACACTGCCCATCTACAGTCCTCAAAACTTAGAAAATGGTTAGTTAACATTTTCTAAGTTTCCACAAAAGACTGAATAGCTTAGAATGCGACCTTGTCTATAGGCATTGCATTTCAGGTGTCGAAGAAATGTGAGTCCTCCAGAGTGTACGGCCACTTCAGATGGTAGAGACACCCCTTGTGCTGTTAAAATGGATTCTGCCTAAACTTGAAAGCCAATCTATTTACAGATCTGAAAGGGTAGAATTAGAAGGTCCCATAGTAATCACACCATCTGACTTGGTCAGTTAGAGCATCACAGGCTCCTGTCCCCAGTGGTTGATGCAAGGATGAGCACGTGATCCAAATCAGTGAGACACGTGGATACTGACGCTGGGATTGCTGAGAAGCAATAATACATGCTGACCTCTTCAATCTAGATAGCGAATGAGTGATGCTTATGGATGTGTATTGAATGAATGAATGAATGAAAAAATTGAGCCCTATGTAATTGAGAGATCACATAGTTTTTCCAAAGTCATCGAGAGGTGGTGAGATGATAGTGAGGAGGACTCTGTAAAAGAGATAAAACAAAACAAACAAAACCCCAGTTCTCCATCTGGCTGAAGCATGAAAGTCGTCTATTTACTCATATGACTAAGATCCAGTAGAGAAGGCTTTCAGACGCTACTATATATTCTTACTGAAGGACATATATACATACATTCTCCATACATGCATTCATTATATTAGTAGTAATTGAATTTCTCCCATTATTTCACCACTTCATGAGGGATACTCAAATAACCACAAGTTCTGTTGAACTGTGATTATAATAATGATTATATTAGAATGAGGATAAATCCTATATAATAAAAGCCTAATATGCAAATTGTCCCCTCAGGCAGTCGTTCGACTAAGAGTTCTACCAGGAGTTGAACCGCTCGCTATGACTTGCGCTGACCACAGAACATGGCGGGCGTCGGCGACACCGCACTGGCAGTGGGTGGCAGTGAAAGTGCTGCTGCCTCCGATGGGCCCTGACGACAGCAGGACCGTGGTGGGATGGTGGAGCAGGTGAGTGGGTAGCGCCAGGCCAAGGAGGGTCTGAGCGGGGGCCCAATTGCCCAGCCAATCACCCTGTAGACAGTAACCAGTGGCAGCAGCAGGGGTCGGGGCCGCCGCCCGCCTCCCAAGTGCTGAGGGAGCTGAGCCAGGGGGCTCAGCACCAATCAATCACCTGCAGGTGGGATGGTGGAGCAGGTGATGGGGCAGAGTGGGGTGCCAGGTGGGGCTGTGGGGCTGTGGGGCTGTGGGGCTGCGGGGCTGCAAGGCTGGGGTGCAAGCTGGGGCTGTGAGCCTGGGGGTGTGAGCTGGAGCCTGATTCCCACAGGCCACCCCGAGGGACCCCACCCATGCACGAATTTGTGCACCAGGCCTCTAGTAGAATATAGAAAAGAAATACTAATTGGAGAAATAGCAAACAAAGAATGTATGTTAGAAGTGGCATTTGGAATCTAAATCAAATGACATCCTAAAAGGAGCTGGAGAGGGGACCTGCGGGTCCTGTGATTGCTGCTGCTGGTATTAGCAGTCACACTATCTAGCCCAGACCTGCTGCTGTCTTTGGGGAGCCAGTGTACTGTTTGCTTCCGTCGCTGTAACTTAAGAGGACAGGCATGGAGGTTTAAAGCTGAGCATTCACAAGCGCATAACCAAGGAGATTTCTATCTACACTGCAGAACCCTTGGGCTCACGCCACAGCTTTTCTATTCTCTATCATATTTTTGCAATTAGAGAGCAGACCAAGTAGAAGTAAATGTGCACCCACCAGCCCTATCTAAAAATTATCAGCTTTACACTCCGGTGTTAGCTTTCTGAGCCCTGCTCCCTGGAGAGGGAGTGGAAACCAGGCATTTCTCAGCACTGACTGAAGCCCATAAATGCCAGAGTGGTTCTGAAGTTTGATTTTATCCACCCCCATTTCAGAGATGACAAAATTAAGGCCCAGTGAGGTTATATAGCTGGCACAGTCTCATAGTGACGGAATGTCAAGGACCTTGAACTGGAGATCAAGGTCTGCCATTTTTACACCAGAAGTCAAATATCAAAACACAGGGTGGGGCAAAAGTTGGTTTATAGTTGTGAGTACATGAAACACAGAGTTCATTCTTATATTATTATTTATTTTCCATATGAAAAACTGTAAACCTACATTTGCCCACCCTCTATTTTGAGAAATATCAGAGTTAAGTAAAACATGTTCTAGGTCTAGGGGAGGTGAACAAAACACCCTTCAGAACCTGCATGAGATTGGTAGCTAACACTTTTTATCAAACTATTGAAAACAGACTCTCCTGACTCTGGCTAGTTTAGGGTAAAACACTATTTTTCTTATCCTCTGCAACCTTTGCTATTTTCCTGAATACTTCATCTCTAAATAATATTTTATATAGCTCTGAAATTTTTAACCCTTCCCTTTCAATATTATAATCTCACCGTGATAAACGGGAGAAATTTTTTTCTTACCAGTCACAGCTAGAAATGTGTGCTATTCAGTGCAGTGAAGTTAGGGAATTTGGTGTACTGTCCACCTGCACATTGATTATGATGAACTGAATACTATTAATAACTTCACATCAGCCCTGGCTGGTGTGGCTCAGTTGGTGAAGTATCATCCCATATACCAAAAGGTTGCCAGTTCGATTCCCGGTCAGGGCACATGCCTGGGTTTCGGGCTCAATCCTGGTAGGGGGCATGCAGGAGGTAGCCAATCAATGGTTTTCTCCCTCTTCCTCTCACTTCCTTTCTCTCTAAAAAGCAATTTTTTTAAAGAAAAGAACTTCACATCATTTGCTCTTAATAGTTACCTCACCTACAAAATGAGGTTTCAACCCTGCAAAGTTCTTTATAGGTTAAATTTCATGGCATATGTAAATGATTTACTAACACTGGCATATACTAAGCATCTGTTAAGTGTTAGTTATTATTTTTTATTAAAAGACATCCGTAACAAATCTTTACTGCAGTATGGTGGGGAAAGCATAAGGTTAGCGTGAACCCAGAGCTTTAGGCTCTCTTTGTGTATCTACCACAGCGTGATGGATAACTCTAAAAAGACCTCCTTCCTCTCTCTCCCATGGGCACCGACACTTGTTCAGTCTTCTCACGTTTATAGAAAGGATCAAATATGATGGTAGTTTTCAAGTAGAATTTAAAATATTAAAAGTCTGTACATGCAAGTGTGGGCGATTATTTCAGTCATTCTCGTCATTAAGTCCCTGCAATGTGATAGCGGTGAGTTCATTGCCTTTCTATGGAGGGTGTGAGTCCTGAGAGAGAGAATAGAGCAAATTTTAACTTCAGACAGAATGGAGTTCAATCCCAGTTTTTTCACTGATTTGCTTTGAGTCCTTGGGAAAGTCATTAACTTCTCAGAGCCTTGGTTTCCACATTTATTCGTGGGGCTAATAGAGCCTTTTGTAATAGAGGTTCCCATAACAGCTGGGTTAGGGTTAGAGCTCAGGCATCCCAGAATGTGGATATGGGCAACATGACCTCTGTTTTCTGTCTGCATCCTCCATTTGCATAAGACAGGCAGAAAACTTGAATGTAGTCTATAACTGGGGTTTAAGTATACTCAGACATGATTGTCTAACTAGATCGGTATGGCTGGAAGCCAGATTATAGGAAATAAATATAGAATCCTAAGAGGGAAAAGTCTTAGTAAGTAAGGAAAACCATTACTAAACACAACTAAGCACTCAGAAAAGGAGGCTTAACACACCTTCAATGATCTGAAATGAAATTCAGAGATAATAGAACAAATTTATTGATTTTTTTAAAAAAAATCAATAAAATGGCTTAATTATAATATGGCATGGAAATAAAAAGCGAAATAATTTATAATAAAATCATTCTCTGTTCAGAAAGTAATAGCTTGAAGGTGAGAACACTAGATTAAATGAAATAATCAGAAGAGTGCACCTCTACACTCCAGCTGACTCACAAGTATGCAATACTGGCCTCTCACACATCATGAGAAGTATTGCCATGGGTGATGCAGTTTTCTGAAGTAAACAAATCCTGATGATGTCTGAAACAGAGGAAGTGTGATGTTTTATCAACTTATACAGTCATTGCATTCTTAGAATAATCATGATATTAAAACTGTACAAAAGATATGGATCATGTTGATACAAACATATTTAGTTCCTAGGCTTAGATAATAATAAATAGGCTTTTTTTCCAGCTAATAAATGTCTAGGTAGACATTCAAAAGCTAGATATTTGCGGGACAATTCCTTTTTGGCAGTATCGTCCTACACATCACAGGATTTCTAGTATTCATGCCCCATTCTCCTAATGACTATAATAACCAAAACAGTCCCATAAACTTCACACACACTCACTAGGGGATGGTACTGTACCCCCTGAGAACTATCATCCCAATGAGTCAATACAACCTTAACAAAACCATAAAACTATAGTAATCTGTCCCTTCCTCTTGTCTCCTGTTTCATCCTAGAAATGCTCTCCCTCTCTCTGTCTTTACTTTTGAATCAGATTACTTTTTTAGATTATACTCTGACCACATTGAGATTTATATGTGGCAAGAACACTAGGCCTTTTCTCTGAATCTTTTGTCCACAATATCCATGGGTATCAGAAGCTGATTCATCAATAATTTTAGTCCCATTTCATAGAGGAGAAGACTGAGCAAATGCATGCAGGGAACTCACCCAAGGTCATGCCACAACCTGTCCGTAGAAATGGACTAGAATCAGTATCCTGCAGTTCTAACCACTGGACCCCCTTTCCTCCCACTTCCCTGAGACCTGTGACTCCATGAACCTTTTTAAGGAGTGGGTGGGAGGGCAGGTAAAACCTCAGTCCCTCTATTTTGCTCTTTGCTAACTCCTCTGGTAAGAAATCAGTGGGGAGAAAGAGTTCCCAAAAATGCGTTTCCCTTCATCCAAGCTCTTGCCCTCTCTCATTTGCATGATTAATTGCAACCTGGCCGTTAGAGAACTGCTGGCCACCACCACGGCTGCCACTCCATCGAGAACAAAGCTGTCGCTGAACCTGCTCAAGTGTCCGAGTGGATGATGAACACACCGCCGAGAAGTGATAAAGCAGGGTCAGGCCACAGAGGCGTTCAGCCGGGGGACAAGCTGTGCACACGCTCCCACTCTCCCCCCTTCACAGAGACGTGGCAGAGAGGGTAATAAAAAGTAATGGTCTGGAAGAGAGCATGCTGTTGCCTTCCAAGGGTCAAGTCAGTACAATTTGTGCAAGGCCCTGACATTTCCACTCTTGTTTAGTACAGAAATACTGAACTAAAAATATACAGTACAAAAAAAAAAAGACACAGACCAGGGTCACTTCAAACACGTTAAAACAGATCCCATACGAAGCTTCCCAATATATCATGAAGATTGCTTTTTAGAGCAAGAAAGGCAGCTTGCGGGGACAGCCACACGGTGCCGCCTCTGTGAGTGACAACAGACGGGCTCTTCTTAATCACCGGGGCCATCCTCCTGAGCAGCGATATATCAACTCTCACTTTTGGGAAAGCCATTTTCTAATGGGGCAAGTGGGTTCTTGCTTATGCTGCTAAAGAGGCTTATTTTATGAAATGATTTAAAGCATCTATTGTGTGTTTTCAGGGGAGGAGGGAGCAGTGCCCACTTGGGAACACACATCACGCCCTCGGGAAAGGAGAGGGCAGTTTGGAAAAAGCATGGTCAAACCTTTGAAAGGACTGATGTATTTCTGAAGGCCCTGAAAATGGTAAGTGGAGCTTTGCAGTCTCCAAATTGCCGTGAATGTCACTAGAACCTCCCTGGGTAGAAAAAGAGTCATTTGGAAGGCTTGCCTGCCCTTTTTATTCAAGTGTTATTATCACCTAGGTGGTTACCTAGCACCTGAGAGCCAAGAGAACATTCTATTTGCGACCTTAGGGAAGTTAAAGAATCTCTTCACTGGTTTCCATAAATAGGTACATGGCTACTTCATAAGATATTTGGGAGAGTTTCATAAGTTACAAGTGGCTGACATGTGGGTAGCATTATGTAGTAACCAGCAGGAAAGCTAAGACACCATTAGAGGCTGATGTAGGGTAGACAGAGTAGAAATATGGTTTTATACATTTTCATCTGAGGAATACAAAGAAGCCCTACTCCCCCAAATCTCCCTAGTTGGGGTTGTCATTATCATTGATGTTGTTCATACTTTCCATTTCCTTAGTGACTCTAGTTTACAAAGCCCTCATTTTCATTTTACATATTCTGCCCTAAAATTCCATGACGTTATCTACTATGATGCTAATAAGTAAAAATCCCCAGTCTTTTAAATTAAGGCACATGTTTCTAAAAGCCCCCTTTTAAATTTTTTGATAAGGCCAACATTGGTGATGAAGGCAGTATGCTATATTCAAGATTTATTTCTCTTTTCTTTATGCTCACACTCAACCTGTAAAAGAAATTAACGAAGAACATCTTTTAATCCAATAGGGAATATTGCAAGGGTAATGATCTTAGAATAACACAGTCTCGTTTTTAGCAATGAGTATTATGTTTCTAGGCTGAAGATGCATTGCATTCATTCATTCAACAAATGTTAGTTGAACACCCATGCCAAGCACATTGCCAGGCAGTAGGGACATAATGGTCAGCATTTTTGTTCAAATATCTATAATATATTGAGCCATCCTACTAAACCAGACAGCAAAAGAGAGTTAGGAAAAATAAGATCAGGCTGTTTTTAAGACACTGAATATAATCATAATCAGCAGGATCTAGTGATAGATGAGGCAATTCAACAGAAGGATGGGAAGCATAAAGTGTTACTACAATAGGCACATAAAGATGTATTTTTGAACAATTATGGCAATTAAAGCTCTTGAAATAAAATTTTAGGGATATAGAAGGAGAGCATGAGCAAAGAAAAGATCTTGATGCCATTCTAGTCCTCTCTCCTCTCCCCGCTACAACCCACAATCCAGCCATTCAACCCTTGTTTCAATTATCATCCATATACTGGCCTCCTGCTGTAAATCTGATGAACATATTCAATCAATTCTTTCCAGATTGGTCAATGACACTGGATATATGCAGTATGACCATCCTTGGGAGAGAATGGTATGGTCTACCAAGGTCAAATGAGCCCTAAAGATCTGCGACCGGCAGATCTACCCTCAAGTTCTGATCCTTTTGACTTCTTAGCCATAAAGGTAGTATAGTACTTTCTAAGGTCATCCTACATGTTGGACTTGGAGTTGATGTCAATCACCCTAAAACTGTGCCAAGTCATACTCCTCAGAAGGGCTCTCAGCTTCTGAACCTCCTTCCTGGAGCATGTTGGACCCAAAATCATTTTTATCAATGTAATTACATCTCATTCCCTCTAGTGTGGGGAGGAATTAGGGATAGAACTTGAAGTTGGGATCAAATCCAGGACCTATCACTTCATAACCTGTGGTCTCAAGCAGGTTACATTACCTCACTGAGCCTTGGCTTCCTCATCCATAAGGCAGAGGATACCCTGCTGCTCTCAAAAGATCACTGTGCAGATTAAATAGGAGATTGTGAAGATTACATGGGAGAGTACTTTCATCAGAACTTGGCACAAGGAGTTTGCCAGATATGCTTATAGTGCCCACCCTCCCACACCCCCTTCCCCAACCGTTAGTTCCTAATGTCTAATGTGTATATTAGTGATCTGGGATCCCACCTCCACTCATTCACAGGGTCTGGCCCCAAAGCAGACAATGCATACATAGTCAGCAACCATAATCAATTGGTCGGGCTCAAAAACAAACAAAATAGCAAGTTGGGCTGATAAAATTCTTCTCTCTGAAATTTAGATTTTTTTTAAAAAAAGGGGAGGCTGCAATTGTTACAATGAAAGAGAAGGTAAAAGGAAGCAAAATGGCAGCTTTGGTGGTGTGACAAGCCAGACTCATGGGTAGGCACAATGTATGAGCGAGCAGAAAACACAGAGTGGAGACTGGAGAAGGCAGCTGCGGGAAGAGGAGAACAACGCAGGCCTGCAGAGAAAAAGAAAGACCTTGAGACAAGGACATAACTTCCTCTCAATTCCTGAGCTTTCTGTTCTGATTCCATTTCCAGTCTATGGGGATCCTTAAAATAGCCCTCTTTTTATTGAGTTAACTTGGGTGGAACAAAAGAAGCTTGACTGGGCACTCGATAAATGCTTGTCTCACTTACCTATCTATTCAATAATCATTTATTTGTGCATCCAGTCATTAATCTACGCATTAAGTTAAATAATTATTGACCACCTACTCTGTACCAGGTACATCTATATACCGTGCTTGTACTGAGGGCTTAAATTGTATCCTTCCCAGGTATTACATTTGCATTTGCCTGGGCATCAGAGAGAGAGATGAAAAACAGACAGGGGTGACTGTAATGGTGAGGGAGCCATTTAAGGAAGTGGTGGAAGGCTCACCAAATGGCTCATAGAGGGGTCTTCCCTCTCTGATTCTGAGCAGCTCAGCTTGGTTAGGTTCTGCATCAGCTCCAGAGCCCGGAGTATATTATAAGGCTAAGGTCTGAAGTTACTCCTCCTTTTATGCCTCTCCCAACATGCCCAGCCTGGGAGAGGATGCCGAGGAGGACACTTGACAACAACTCCCTCAGATCCTGCCCTCCCTGACTCAGGAAATGTTCCTTCCCCTCCCTCACCCCCGCACCCCCCCCCCTCCTCATATACCATCATCAGTCACAGGGATGTTGACAGCTCAGAGTAAACCAGCTTTAACTCTATGGATTATTTTCCTCTGTCAGCTTTTTAAAAAGGGAAAGGGTTGAGGGGAGAGGGTTGCTGCTCAGGCTCTCTTTGAAGAAGGGTAAAGAACCAGAGGCATAAAGAGACAGTATCAGCGATCTTAGGGAATAGGCTGGTCTGAAAAGTTCTCTAAGCTCAGGTTCACATCAATGTTCAAATGTTAAACAAGCCGTGGATATGTGTTAGTGCCTGTCACAGCTCTACACTGGCCATGTTTGAAAAGAGCCGCTGCTGAGAGCAGTGCCTGTCATGCTTCTACCCTGAAGATGCCTGGATCCAGCCCATTGAGGTCTCTTGGTTCTTCAAAGATGGGCATGGGAGTGGGTGCCTATTTTCAGTATTTCCAAAGCCTACCAGATACTGCCTATTAATCCACAACAAGGCCGCACAAGCTGCCAAAACAGCAAACCTCTTCACTTTGAGCTGGAATGATATTAACCCAGGCTGGCTGTGTTGGTCATTTCCCAGTAACCAGAACCTGGCATGGCAATCGGAGGCCTCTTTGAGTAACAGTACCAAGTAGGAAATACATTAATTGTTTGATTATAAAGCTAATTTGTTGAGTAGGTGAAAATCTTTCAAGTATAGGACGGGCCGATAAAAGGTGAGCTTGGTGGGGAGGCAGATGGAAATATTCTCCTGAGACTCTATGGTGAGGGCATTTCAGCTTCCCTGCTCCGGCTATAGAACCTACCCTCAGGGGCTTCCTCCAGTGCAAACATGAGGACCTTCCTGTAGGGAAAAAGTGAAGTTAATGGTAAAAAAAAAAAACAACAAAAAACTTTCAGCTTCCAGCATGCTTGAAAAGGTCGACTTGTGGCTCAATCAAGGCTGTGCTGGCTCCCAGTCAGACTGAAAAAATGAAATGCTGCTTCTCCGAAAACAAAAAGGATGGAGAAGGAAATACTGTCAGCAGGGAAGGTAATTCCCAGCAGGCCACAAAGTGTTAAATCCCCTGTTGGATTCTCTGCCTGGTATTTGCTTAGCATCTCCCTGATGGAGCATAAGGGGCACCACAGAGACAGGAGGCATGCCGGCTGGTCCCCAGGCCCAAGGAGCCTTCCCAACACGAGATGGCAGCATGAGCCCGCGCCTGGAGCAAAGGCTCGCCTTCCCTGCTGCAATATTCCCTCCGCCCAGGAGGTTTTTATTCCTCTTGAATTTTAACCAATTGTGCTACATCTTTTGTCTCCAGAAGACAGAAATAGGTTCCCTCTTTTCCCTCTAATTGACTTTCAGTTTCCCTTTGTTCAAGCTCTGCTAAAAAGAGGAAAGAGCCCTTTTCCAGGGTCGACCTGCTTGAGATTTCTATTAAATGAGCCCAATAATTCTACCCCAAAGACAAGCCTCTTCTCTGAGAAGCACACTCAGATCTTCAGGAGCGAGGCTGGTGCTGTGTTAACTGCTGGCAGGACGCAGGGGAGCAGTCATCTCCCCGGGGAGGTTTTGGCCTTCTCTTCCAAACCAGATTGCTTGCTTATTGAACAAGAACCCTCTGCTGTTACAGACCTCTCAGGGCTGGTTGGCATACGTGAAAGGTGATAAATTTGCCTGTTGGCTTCAAGGTCCCATGACTGGATTCTCAATTGCCTTTATTTTACAAATCATAACAGCACCTAATGAGGACAGACAGCCTCAAATGTGTATTCAGTTGTTTGTTCATCAAACAATATAACTGCTTCCGTGGCCTTCCTTCCATGAGGACTCCTCGTTGCTATGACAGCAGCCCCCAAACAATGGTGACCCCTGGGCCATGAGGCTCTCTAGCTTGCAGACCACTGTGCCTGCAGTCACACTCTGCATAAAGCACTCCTGCCCCACCTCTTCACTTGGCTCATGTTACCACGTTCTCCAGTTCTCAGTTTGGTGTCACTTCCTTTGGTCAGTTAGTCAGTTGTTAAAGCCAAGTCCATATGAGATGCACTTTACGTGGCTCCCATGATACCCTAAGTTTTCATCATTACAGTCCTTCTAACATCATATAATAATGACCAGTTGATGAATCATTATCTCTCCTCCCCCATTTCCCCCACTAAGAATATAAGCTCCTCAGGAACAGTGTGCCCACCTGGTTTAGTTCATCCTACAGCCTATACATGAAGGTGCTCTATCAATACTAAATAATTGTGAACATACTGAAACGTGTGAACCTACTTTTTCTTTTTAATTTTAAGAAATATTTTCTTTTGGCTACCTATGTGCAGCCCCTATACCTGTTCTCTTACTTCCTAATGATTTTTTATTCTTTTGTATGTGATGCACACCCTAACATTGCCTACAACTACAGGCTTTAGGGAGACCCGCTGTGACCTTTCTTCTGAGGTGAACTCAGATCAGTTTGTTTCTCGTGTGGGTTTTAATAGATCCAATCTGCTTTTCCCTAGACATCTGCCTAGCCATGACATCCTCTAACTTTGCCAGTTTAACCATAGGCAGAGTTGTCAGATCACTTAAAAAACAATAAACTTTAAAAATTAATCATAATGTGGCCAACTCCTAATTCTGAGAGTACTTTTTGCTCTGTTTTGCCAGCCTCGAGGGATCCATTGTTCACCTGCCTGAAGTGATTGTCCTTAAGGAGAATCACAAGGCTTACTTATATCTAGAGGAAGCCTGGGCACTAGGAGGTGTGGTGGATTACTTTGGCCTGGATCCTGAGGACGCTGACACTATGATGGGAATGTTCACCCACATCCAATCTGGAGGTGCTTCTGGAGGAAACATTGGAGGCAAGAAGGTAAATGAGCCATGAGAATGGAGCCATTAAGGATAAAGGTACTGGCTACTGGATGTGGTATTTCATGTTCATCATATTGAGTCCCAAACAGGAATGGGACGGGACAGGAAGGTTCTAAATGTGTCTGTGGCTCAGGCTTGTAGTGCTCGCTTCCCCTGTCCACTGTGTGGTGAGTGACTCCGATGAACTGAAGGCTGGTTCATTGCTTGTTTTCTTATTGAGCTTCGTTCTAAACTACATGCTGGTCTGCGACAGAATACTCTCTTGTAGAAAAGAATGCACTGTGATGCTGTCTGTTTTTACAGTAATGAACAGGCCGCATCACTGCGTGTTCCTTTTGTTTTGTGTTGTTGAGTTATGTTGAGTTGTTTGAGTTGTATGTTTGTTTTGAGTTGTGCTCACAATTTCAAAAAGTAGTGGAGTTGTCATGGGAGCCATGAGAATGGAGCCATGATGGTTTCCTTTACTGTGAGGAGCTTTTTAGTTTACTGCAGTCTTAGTTGTTTATTTTTGCTTTCGTTACTTTTGCTTTAATGTCAGGTTCAAAAAAATCATCACCACAACCTATAGCAACGAGCTATGTTTTCTTCTAGTAATTTTATGTTTTGGAGTCTCACATTCAATTCTTTAACCCATTTTGAGTTAATTTTTGTGCATAGTGTAAGATAGTGGTCTAGTTCCATTCTTTTGCATGTAGCTGTCCAGTTTTCCCAACACCATTTATTGAAGAGGTTGTCATTTCCTCGTTGTATATTCTTGGCTCCTTTGTTATAAATTAATTGACCGTATATGTGTGGGTTTTATTTCTGGATGCTCTATTTTGTTCTGTTGATCAATGTGTCTGCTTTTATGCCAATACCGTACTGTTTTGATTACTACAACTTTGTACTATAGTTTGAAATCAGGGAGCATTATGCCTACCACTGTGTTCTTTTTACTTGACTGCTTTGGCTGCTTAGGGTCTTTTGTGGTTCTTTACAAATTTTAGAATTGTTTGTTCTATTTCTATGAAAAATACCATTGGAGTTTTGATAAAGATTGCATTAAATCTGTAGATTACTTTAGGTGGTATGGACATTTTAACAATCTTAATTCTTTCAATCTATGAGCATGGATATCTTTCTATTTATCTGTGTATTCTTGAGTTTGTTTTATTAATGTCTTATAGTTTTCAGTGTATATTCACCTCCTTGGTTAAATTTATACCTAGGTATTTTTTCTATTTGATGCAATTGTAAATGGATTGATTTCTTAATTTCTCAATCTGATAGCTAATTTTTAGTGTGTAAAAACACAACAGATTTTTGTATGTTCATTTTGTATTCTGTAACTTTACTGAATTTGTTTATTCTAATAGTTTTTTTGGTAGAGCCTTTAGGATTTTCTATATATAACACCAAGTATTCTGCAAACAGTGACAGTTTTACTTCTCCCTTTCCAATTTGGATGACTTTTATTTCTCTTTCTAAACTAATTGCTCTGGCTATGACTTCTAATACTATCTATAGTAATAAAAGCACAATATGCTAATTAGACCAGACAGCTGAGCAACCTTCCAGACGAAGCTGGGGCTGCGAGGGCCGAGCCCCTTGCATGAATTTCGTGCATCGGGCCTCTAGCGTTGAATAAAAGTGGTAAGAGTGGGCATCCTGGTCTTGTTCCTGATCTTAGATGAAAAGCTTTTAGCTTTTCATCAACAGATCTGATGTTAGTTCTAAGCTTATCATATTTGGCCTTTATTATATTGAGGTACGTTTACTCTATACCCACTTTGATGAGAGCTTTTTCATAAATGGGTATCGAAGAACTTACTTTTATCTAATTGTGGATCCAATCTATTATTTT
Source organism: Myotis lucifugus (assembly GCF_000147115.1). Classification (NCBI taxonomy): domain Eukaryota; kingdom Metazoa; phylum Chordata; class Mammalia; order Chiroptera; family Vespertilionidae; genus Myotis; species Myotis lucifugus. The sequence goes on along the minus strand of NW_005871065.1, from coordinate 5,658,973 downwards.
TAAGATTTCTCACTCAGTTAAATTTCAATATATTGTTTTCAACCAGGGTAGGGAAAGAGAGTTATAATTAGAAAATATGGAGAGCTGTGCAAATCTCTAGACAGCCCCAGGAATGTGTCACAGTATAATCTGTGTTATGTTTTTCTATCGGGGAAAATGTCTGGGTACCATGGCTTACAGGATCAAGTTTAAATACTCCTGCTTGGAGGTCAAGTTACTCTAAACCCTAGCCCAGTGTTTACCTACCACCTTTCTTACCCATTGGAACTCTTCTCCGTCAAAGGGCACGTCGCTCACTTTTCCAGGTATATGCCAGTGTCCTCTCACTTTTGTGACTTACTCTGGCCACCTGATTCAGGATGGCTCCTGGTAGCTCTCCATTCATGCAATACCAACTCAGCCTCACAAGTGCACTGAAGTCCTTCTCTGCCAAGAAGCTTCTCCCCACCATTGAAGCTCACACTGATTCCTCACCTCAGAAAGCCTAGCCCTGAGGGTCTGTATTCAGTGGCCATGACTTGTGAAATCAAAATCACACCTAGATTAAAATGGGTTTTGCCACACCCAGCCGACATGGCTCAGGCTCAGTCCCCAATGTGGGGTGTGCAGAAGGCAGCCAATCAATGATTCTCTCTCTCCCTCTACCTTCCTCTCTGAAATCAATAAAAGTATATTAAATAAATAAATAAATAAATAAATAAATAAAATGAGTTATGCCAGGATTCCAGAAAAATAGGCTCTGCTAACTGGCAGTATCAAGTATACATTCTTTGTATTCTCCACTGATTTTCTGTCTGTAGGCATAGTCTCCCCAACCAAAAACTCAGCTCCTCCAAGAAAGCTTTGTATTATGTGTCTTTGATACCCTGCAAGGTTCCTGATATGGTCTCAGACATAAAGTCAACCCTCCATAAGTTGATTTGTACACAGTCAGCCACTCTATAAATTGACTGATTAATAATACAAAATTAACAGCCCAAAGAATCTATTATTTAGCCATGTCTCAGCAGCCTTGTCACAAGAACACAGTAGGACCTAAAAATCCAAGAGGTCCCAGGCCTCTGTCTCTTGCTGATACCAGGAGAACTTTGGGCCAGCACTTTAACAGGGATTCTGTGTTTCGCTGCGGGTCACACACAAAGCAGAACTTTAAAAGCAAGGGATGAAACAGCACTGCATTCTGTAGCTCCAGAAATATATCTTATTGGAGATGGAGAACACATTTCCCCGTCAACTGTCCCACCTCATATGTACGTGTGTGTGAGTCTGCAAAATCCTGTCTGATTTGGGTGTTGGCCAAATAACCCTGCCTGTTAGCAGGAGAGTCACTTAATTCTGCTCCATTTCCTGAGCAGTCAGCCAAAGAAAGATGTAAAGTGCTATGGCCGTGTTTCTAGATCGCTCACAAATTAAAAACCATAAGGTTTCCTGGAGTTTCCAAAGCAAAACCAGAAAAGCTGAAAGATGACTGATACAATTAATACATTTCTTGGCATTGGGACATTGTTATTTTATTGCTGGTATCAGAGTGACATCGTTTTTCATAAAGACACCATAATTGTCTTTGAATGTCATAAAAGGTGAAATTCATTCTCATGGAAATAGCGAACATTGCAAAGCTTCAATCAGAAGGGAACTAAATAATACAGATGATAAAATGTGCTGCCTTTAAATTTCTGTCCATAAACCAGGAGTGTAACTATAGAGAATTAGGCTTGAAATGAATATTGTAATAACCTGGAATTAGTTTAGGCATCCCTTTAATCTCATTTTTTCATAGTGTAGAACTATTCATTGGGAAATCTGTTTTCCTTCATTGGCCAATATTTCAGCTGCCTACTGCCCAAATGGAAATACTGAAAGAGGGCGGGGATGAAGATGCTAACGGATATATATCTCATTGGAGATGGCAGAAGCAACTCACTTCTCACTAAAGCACACAAGACACAAAATTTAAAGCAATCAATGTGGACAAGTCTTTTGCTCAAAATATTTAGGCTCTCATCTGCTAAAATGTCAGAAATCCTTAAGGAAAAGTCTTAGAATCCATCCCAAACAATTCCCTTTTTCAACCAGCTGAGTCAATGAAGTCTGGACAAATGTTTAGAAATGCTTTGCTATCGTGATATATGTCAAAGTTCCTTCCTTCTCCACCCCCATCTCAAAATGAGTCCCACTAGAAATTCCTTCTGCTGCCAAGAGCCATAGAGCCTTTAAATTATTTTTTAAATATGTTTTTATTGATTTCAGAGAGGAAGGAAGAGGGAGAGAGAGATAGAAACATCAGTGATGAGAGAATCATTGATTGGCTTCCTCCTGCACGGCCCACACTGGGGATCGAGCCCGCAACCCAGGCATGTGCCTTTGACCAGAATTGAACCTGGGACCCTTCAGTCCATAAGCCGATGCTCTATCCACTGAGCCAAACCAGCTAGGGCAAGCCTTTACATTATTAATTTTTCCATGGAATCGTTGTGTTTTGGATGCCTCACAAAAAGCCGATTGCAGCGAGGGCAATAAAACAGTCAGGGCAAATGGCAAATCTTTCAGCCTGGCACTGTGGAATGTAGGGTGCACCTGCGTGCTCCTCTCTGTGTAGCTGGAAATTTCTCAGATCTGGTCCTCAGTTGATGTTACTCCGGTAAGTGGCCCTTTAGTTACTCTGTGGGAGAAAGCCCTTACGGATAAAAGCAACAGTGTGAGGGCCAGTGATTCCCAGTCTTCATGTGCCTACATACCACCTGGGAGTCTTGCTCAGTGCATATTCCGACTCAGTAGGTCTGTGTGCAGGGCCTAAGACTCTGAATTTCTAGTGAACTCCCAGATGATGCTGATGATGCTGGTCCATGAACCACACTTCTGTATCAGAGTTAAGTCAGCGCTTGCCCTTGACTTTATTAAAACAAATTTGAAATTAGTCCTATTCACAGTGTTTGTGAAAAGAAGGCCAGTGTCATTTCCATTTGGGGCCAGTGTGGACAAGGGAGTGAAATGGGTATTAATTAACCCAGGGGATGAGGTGGTTGGGCAGGAAAGAATTCTTTGATCTTTTACTTAAGCATTTTTCATTCTCACTTTCCAACTGTATACTTTGCTTCCTTGTTCCAAGTGGCTAATGCCAGTTCTCTCTTGCGGTTTGATTAAAAAGCTCATCTTTGCTAAGGACCAGTCAGACCCAGAAATGTCACTGTCACCCACATGCATCAGGCACAGGGATTAGACAGAGCCGAGCTTTGCGTGACCTGTTTTATTTTGCTCACCCAAAAGGAATCCCGTGTTCAGTTCCAACCCCAATGGCATGTGGGGTGATATTTTATAGAAATTCCAGTAATTAAACTCACTAAACTATGACCAGCTGCTGTTAACCCTCGTGTATGTCACAAATTGCTTCCTTCTCTTGTGGGAGCAGATATCCAAGAGCGCCTCTGTGTTCTGCATTAGTTACAAGCTCTCAGGAAAATGACCTCGGAAGGCACGCGCTCAGGAAACAGCAGAGATCAGAAAGGGGTGTGGGCGTCTGTGTGAATACTGTCCGTGGGCGTGAGCACATGCGCAGGCTACGCAATGCAGGGAGGAAAAAACAGTCAAACCTGAATGTCAGATATTAGTGCAGAAATATTAACATCATTACCTAAAGGAAGCATCTTCGCCAGGGAGGATAAGAAAGTAGCTTACCAAAAGGCCTAGGAAGGTCCAGAAAAGGTCAAAAGAAATCCAAAATCCATTTTTAAAAAACGGCATTAGAGACTCTCTCCTGCATTCTAGACAGCACTTAAGTTTGTGTTTACTAAGCAACTGCCATATGCATACTAGTCATGTACATCAGAAGAGCCAAAAGCATCGCAAAGTCAGTGTCTTCATTCACCCGATGGGTGCTGGTGCCTCACTAGGGACACAGCCATTGCCATAGAGGGACCTCTTGGGTGGAGACTGTTACTGAAACCTGCAGGTGTCTTCTGTTCTCGTAGGTTAAAGGCCTGGGAGGCACGCATTCAAGGCAGGTGCGTTTTGTATCTGTAGACACACGGGGAAGACTTTAATGTGGCCATAGGTGTCAAAAGGGATTCTTGAGTGAACTGGAACTTGAATTTCATAGAATGTGTGGACATAGAAAGTATTGGAGCTGATAAGAAATATTTGCCCATTGGGATATTTTTATCTAATAAGAAAGACAAAAGGTAAAAGTAAAATGCACTCTCTCTCACTCTTGCCCTTTATCTATCTATAATAATAAATAATAATATGCTAATTAGACCAGACAGCCGGACGACCTTCTGGACGAAGCCGGGGCTGTGAGGGCCGAGCCCCTTGCACGATTATCATGCATTGGGCCTTTAGTAAAGAAATATATATTTATTAGGGGATACTTAGCAGCAAAACAAGAACCTTAAATTATCACGTAGGCCTTTCTGTACTGTTTCACCGTGTATCCACATCGGTTTTTAAGGTAAATTTTATAAAGTTACTCTTTGGGAAAGTAGAGTGATCCACAACACTCCGATCACTACTTCCCAGCGTTCGGCCTCATGATGGCAGTCTAGTTCTTCCATTTTTTCATCACTCCAGTGAAAATTTAATTTGGATTCCCTCCAATGTTCTCTGACTTCACCTGCAACATCTGAGTCCACAGTGAATTCAATTATTGAGGAGCTACTTCCCCAGAAGGAAGACTTTGATTTTTTCTACTTAATCCACCTGATCTTTTTCTTTTCTAACTTTCTGTTTTAAACTCTCACAACACAACCCTGCTTCCCCCCTCCACAGAGTGCACATGCTAAAGGCATGTTTTACCCCTACCAGCTTGATGGGTGGTCAGTTTCCAGAATCTTCCCACGGCTAAGGAATATCATTTAGGTATCTTCCTTAGGTGGACACACCTTGTTTTCTCATTATTCTAAGTGGGTAAATTTTTTTATTCCCCACTTAACCTCACTCCTCCAGTTCTACATATTCTATACCTACTGTGTATTTTTTTTCCTCAATAGAATATTTTCTCCCAACAGAATTTTGTGGAAATATCCATAGGGTCAATGTTGGCTTCTGTGGGTTAAGGCGGGGGTTGGGGGGAGCTGACCCACCTGCATGCCTTTTCTTCCCACTGCCCACTAACCTCTTACTCTCCACTCACCCCACCCCCATCGCCATGAACAGTTTTGAAGTACCACCAAAGGATGCCTTAATTTCCACAGTAGAGTTTGAAAACCTCTGTCGTGTCGTCTGGAGTAAGAAAAGCCAACAGCAAGCAGAACTTAAGCTCAAGACAATATTTTCAGAAAGAGGCAAAGTTCCTAAGGTGAGATAGGGGAAAATATAGCTCCAGGATTCAGGTCTTTTAGTCTGAGCTACCGAGAATGGCTGAAAACACCATGGGCACCAGCCTCCCAGGAAACCACAGCATGTTAGTCAAAGGGAGCTCAATAAATTTCTGCCAAAAACCTACTTTTAAGTGAGAATAAAGGGGATTTTAATATTTTTATTTTTTTAAGACTCCAAGACAATACATTATCAAAAGAATTATTATATCTCCAGAATCTGTTTTTCTGATATTTTTTTAAAAATTGGTGTGCTAGCTGAACCGGTTTGGCCCAGTGGATAGAGCGTCGGCCTGTGAACTGAAGGGTCCCAGGTTCGATTCCGGTCAAGGGCATGTACCTTGGTTGCGGGCACATCCCCACTGGGGGGCGTGCAGGAGGCAGCTGATCCATCTCTCTCATTGATGTTTCTAACTCTCTATCCCTCTCCCTTCTTCTCTGTAAAAAATCAATAAAATATATTTTTTAAAAAATAAAAATTGGTGTGCTAAAAAGCTCTGTTCCTCTCAACCAGCACTCTCCTCTAGTCCCAGGGGGTTCTAGTCCTTCTGTGGACAGCTCCCTTCTGCGGCAGAAAGATTTAACCAAAAGCACCAGGCCCTTGAGCCCAGCTGGAGTCAAATCCCAGGTTGGCCTTGAACTTGAGAGTGCTGTTAGCCACAGGGAGCCCCAGTTCCTCCCGTATAAAATGAGGCTATCATTTGTAAGCAGTGTCATGTCTTGGTCAAGGGCATAGAATCCAAAGCCAGACTGTCCCAACTCCCAGCTCCAGCACCTGCTAAGTATGTTGTTTGTCAAGTCTTAATCAGTCCATGCCTCAGTTTCCTCGTCTATAAGGAGGGCAAATACTAGTACCTCCCTCCTAGGACTGCTATAAAGATTCAATGAGTTATTTTTGTAAAGCACTTAATAAATATTATATAAGTATTTGTTAAATACCAATGCATAGCAGCATCAAAAAATGATGCGGACATTGGCAAAAGTAGGTTTACAGTTGTGAGTATGGGAAATAGTTGATTGTTGTATTGCTATTTATTAATGTATCATTTATTTGTATTTCAGCTGTAAGCCTACTTTTGCCCACCCCTGTATTTATGTTGTACCAGGAACAGAGGAGGAAATGGTAAGGGCAGTGGACCAGGACTCAGTCTGATGGGTATTAGAAACAGAGAGTTTTCATCAAAAGCCTTTCTTCTCCCCTCTATGATGTGCTTTTCTTTATAATCATGCATGTACATGCATTACTTTGATATTTTTAAATACTTTAAAAAATAAAATAAACCCCACAGTATGAGCTATGAGATATTGGTCAAGCTATTTAATCCCACTGAGTCCATTCCTTCTCTCTTAAAATTAGGACAATAACCTCACTCATTGTCCCCTTCCTAGCTGCTTGCTTCTGGAAGGAAACTATTTCTACAGTTTACAGGACCACTAGCTGTGTGACCTTGGAGGTCAGGTCCTCGTTATCACCCAACTCTCATCAGGATTGCGCTAAGAGATCTCTGAGCAGGAGCCAGGGTGTGATATTTTGTTGCCTTTTTTAGCTCAGAAAAATACAAGTATATTATCTTACAGTTCTGTCCAACACAGGTCTCCTGGGCTCAAATCGAGGTGATGGCGGAGTGTGTTCCCTCTTGGAGGCTCCTGGGGTGAATTCATTTTCTCTTTTCCAGCTTCTAGAAGTTGCCCTCATTCCTTGCTTCTGACCTTCCTCCATCTTCAAAGCCAGCATTAGCTGGCCAGCCCTTCTCACATCATATCACTCTCACCTCCCTTTCTACTTTTTTTTCTTACACCCCTCCACCTTATGTATTGTAATTGGAGTGAAATTCATATAATGTAAAATTAACCATTATAAAGTGAACAATTCCATGGCATTCACTGTATTCACAGTGTTGTGTGATCACCACCTCTTGTCTAGTTCCAAAATATTCCATCACCCCAAAAGGAAATCCGTGCCTGTGAACCAGTTGCTCCCCACTGCTCCCCATTGCCTTCTCTCCCTGACTCCTGTCTGCCATTGGTCTGGTTCCTGCCTCTATCGATTTGCCTATTCTAGATACTTCATATAAATGGAATCATGCAGCACAAGCATGTCAAACCCTCGGCCTGCATTAGCCTTTGAGTTTGACATGCTTAATGTAGTATGTGACCTTTTGTATCTGGCTTCTTTTAGTTAATGTTTTTGAGGTTCATCCATGTTTTAGCCTGTACCAGTACTTAATTCTCTTTCATGGTTGAATAATATTTCATTGCATGGATATACCACCATTTGTTCACCCACTCACTCACTGATGGACATTTGGGCTGTTTCCACCATTTGGCTATTGAGAACAGTGCTGTTATGACCATGCATGTGCATGTATTTGAGTACCTGTTTCCAATGCTTTTAGACAGAGACCTAGATGTAGAATTGCTGGGCTACATAGTAATACTTCGTTTGTTTAAGGAACCCACCTAACTGTTTTCCACAGAAGCTGAACCAAGTTACCCCCAATTTGAATACATCTCCTGAGAGCTACAGTCTCTCCCTTTCGTGCGGCCTCTCCTGCCAATATCCCCCAGGGTGGCAGGGGTTCCTCTGCCATTTGCAAGCAGGAATCCGCCTGCAGAGTGTCCTCCACGAGCAAGACACCCAGAAATCCCTAGGAGATTGCTCAGGCTTTGTACCGAGCGTTAGGCCTTTGGAAACTTGCCTGAAGCTGCTCTATGACAGACAGATGCTCAAAATATGTATTAGGTGTTTTGTAAAAGTGAGAAACAGTGTAAGGTCAGACGAGCCAGCTGGCTTTTTGAAGTTGAAAAGCAAAACAACTACAAGTTCACAGGCTTCATAAAGTATTTCTTTATATCCAACCTTTTATTCATCTGGCAAAAATATTATTGTCTGCTATGTACCGAGCATTCTGCCCTGATTAAAAAAATATAATCCATGTTGTCAAAGAACACAGGATCTAGCTAGGGCCGTGATCGGAAAACTGCGGCTCACAAGCCACATGCGGCTCTTTGGCCCCTTGAGTGTGGCTCTTCCTAAGCCTTAGGAGGACCCTAATTAAGTTAATAGCAATGTACCTACCTATATAGTTTAAGTTTAAAAAAAATTGGCTCTCAAAAGAAATTTCAATCATTGTACTGTTGATATTTGGCTCTGTTGACTAATGAGTTTGCCGACCACTGACTAGGGAAAGAGACAGTGAGCCAATGATCACGTTAGGATGTGACAAGTGCTGAGAACAGGGTATGGACAACGGGCTAAGGGGGTGCCATAGATGGAGGAGTTTATTATGCCTAAGAAGCTGGAGGAAAGACTTGACTGGAAATGAGGTTCTCAGCTAGATTGCAGAGCATGAGTAGGAGTGTGGTCATCAGAGATAGGCTGAGGCCAAGGGTGCTACGATCAAGGGCTTGGGTGTACAGACTAGTAGGACATATTTAGGGAATCCTTAAATAATCAAGAAATAATAGGGTGTTTAAAGGTGGGTATGGGAGAGTGGAACTGGCAAGTAAATGAAGGGGCCCTGCAGCAGGCTGCTGTCCCCTTGGAAAGCAGCCCAGGCCTGACAGTGGGTGTCCTCTGGGATCGCAGGACCTCACCCTGCCTGAGCATTGGCATCAGGCACATGCAGAAATGTGTGACTTACTTCCGGGGGCAGCATTTAGAAGATTTCAACACATCAGACTGGTGTTTCTCTGAATTCCTAAATGCATTTTGTCAAAATCCTACAGAGCTCTATAGTATCTAAGTTTTAGAATAGTTGACTGCTTTTTCTCTCTAAGCATCAGGTTTTTTTTACCTATAAAATGGGCCTCCTGAAGAAAATATCTGTTCTGTAACGTTTTGAGAGGATCCAATGACCAAAAATATGCATACAGTTCTTAATATAGTACTAAGCACATAGTAAGCGTTTACAAATGTGGCCTAATGTTATTCTTAATAAGAGGTTTTAGGGATTCAAACTGTTTGATACCTGGGGGAAAACTATCTGTATATTTCAACCTGCTCTTATAAAACATTTGAGTGAGTCAATTATAGCCTCAAAATCTTTATCACCAAAATCCTGAGAGCTGGATTTTTTGTTGGTAGTTTGGGGAAGAAAAAAAAATCTATCGTTTCTGGTTCTTTGTAGAGCCCCAAGTACACTGTTTCTCTTGAAAGTTTTTCAAGAAGTGTGGTGATGGTATTCCCTATTCTTCTTGAGCATGTTCCTGAGAAAAGGTCAAGAGTGACGAAGGAAGGGAACTTACGGTTTTAATAATAGTCATCGCCGATTGGCTAACACAATTCCAAGTATATTACATGAGTGTTTTCTATTCAAGTCCTTGCAGCTTTTCAAAGTTTTACATTCCAAACCATCTAAATAACTCAGCAAAAGCTAAACCTACCCTGGCAGAGCTCTGTCCTCAAGTATATTTACTTACAGAAAAATGGAGGTTATACTGACATGGCTTAAAGACTTCTCTTCGAAATCTGTCACATTTAACAACTGTGTCCAGGCAGAAGTTTATTTTTTTCCCAGTATGACAAAGAGGAGGACAGTCCAAAGAGATCAAGTTCAGACATTGAGTAAGCCTTGGCTTTACTCAAACTGATAAGAAAATTGGAAATATTATTAAATTTACATAAAGAGGCATATGGGAGGCAATATAAGCAGATCGTGAGAGAATCATCACTGGGAAGCTAGAAACATGTCTGGCCAATAATCACTAAGTTAAGGAGAACAGAAAACACTGTATATATTTTTACATACAGAACATCTTTTCCTAATGAAAGTGTTGTCTTTTGTTTGTTTTCTGTTTGAGGGGTATTTTTTGCAAAAGCAAGAATGCCCACCGTAAGAGCAATGTATGGCTGATTTGCCTAAAATCCGACAACTGAGTAGCCATTTATTGATGCTTACCTACATTTCCTCTGATAAACCAAATAGTGATTCAGGATCACTCCCTCTTTTGCTCTACTGCTGCTTCTAGGCTATTCTTAGGACTGTAACCTGCAGGGAATTTCCTGTGCTCTGAAAATGTCCCAGATCTGCCCTCATTAAATGCAGCATTTTCATCACACTTAAAAATGAGGCGTGCGTTCTCAGTTTAAAAATCAAACAAACATTGCAGCCTTTTGGAGCCTCTATACTTTAAATCTTTCATTGTATTTGGAAAATCATCCCCTTCGTCTTATTTAATCATTGGTTTCCAAGTGACTGCTCAAAGAGTGATGTTCTTTTCTTCAAATGTCAAATACTCTGATATTAGACTGGGTCATTTTGAATCTGTTCACAGTGTTAGATGACTCCAAACAAACAAGAAAACTTTGTACAGAAGAAAAACTGTGTCCTCACATTGGTTTTCCGTTCAATTTCAATAATTTACTTGTTTGTAATTATCTTTCCATCCCATCGGCTGTTTGTCTTTATGGAAGAGACTGAGCTTCATTAGTCATCACAGTGAGCAAAGGAAATGGAGAACTATTGATCCATGAGCCAAGCACTGGGTGATGGAGGGTGTTATGATTGTGGTGTCGATGAAGTTGAGGCTTTCACTTTAGTTTTCAAAGCAAGTCCAAATTATTTGAACACAATGGTTTCTGTGATTGTCCTATCCTTGAAAATTAGGGGATAGATAAGCTCTTATGTCCAAACCTTGAAAATTTATCTCTGAAATTCAATTTCTGATTATAGTATAATTTTTAAAAAAATAGTCTATGCACTATAAGGACTAAAATCTCACAACTGGGAACAGATCACTAGAATACAGTGTTGAATTTCCTATGACAATCACAAGGACATGATATCAAAAGCAGTATGTCCACCCTTTAACCAACACAAAGGTTCACATCTTATCTTGCCTTATAATTCTTACCTATCTTACAAAGGTTCACAGCTTAGCTGATCATGAAGATAATTAAATCACCATAATAAATGGAGAAAACAGTGAGCAATCCTGGCAAAACCAATGCAGCTTACCTTAGAAAAAAGTGAATAAACTCAATACCACGGGCAATGGACACAAGCCCATTTAGGAAATGTTGCAAATAGCAGTTGTGCCCTTACTTAGCCTTGTATGTGGTATGTCTTTCCTAAATGCATCACCCTCAATATCATTGATTTTTTTCCCCCAGAAGGTTATATGGGATAAAATAAAATAACACTGATATCATTTGCGCACTAGGGCAAATGAAAACTAATCCTGATTATCTTTCTGATTAGCTGAGACTATCTTAACTTGTTTTTGAACAATATCCTTTAATGTTACCTTAGATAAAGATATCAATAATTTGATAACCTTTATTGATTAATTATATTTGTTATTTGTTATTTATAAACACATAGATCATATACATGTTTCTTTATACATGACTATGACTATGACTATAGTAGACATACATATTTATAATATGTGTATCATATATAATCTTTCCACCTGCTGCTTTAAGCCAAAAGGAAGGATTCAGAGGCTCAGAGAGTTTAGGTTTTCATAGGTTCAATTTTGGATGAATTATTTTTTCTACTTCAACAAAAAGAATATCCCTCCCCCCCTTATAATAGTCTTTCTAATTTAGTAGCAGTGACAAAAATAAGAAACTGAACGTGTTGAGAAGATGCAGAGGCCTACATATCTCAGAAAACCCCAGGCAAGCATTAAAGCTGTTCAGTTTTCCCTTTTTTTAACTTTATTGAGGCATAATCTATATATATAAAAGCCTAATATGCAAATTGTCCCCTCAGGAGTTTGGCCAGGAGACCAGGAGTTCGATCACTCGCTATGATGTGTGCTGACCACCAGGGGGTGGCGAGGAACAAAGGGAGGCCCTGGCTGGCAGCTGGCAGCTGAGGAAGGAAGGCCCCAGCTGGCAGCCAGAAGGCCCTGATCGGCCCTGATCACCAGCCAGGCCTAGGGACCCTACCCATGCACGAATGTCGTGCACCAGTCCTCTAGTTGACATATAAAATGTACATATTTAATGCATGCATCTTGATGAATTTGGACATATGCATGCTCCCGTGACAAGGTTGTCAGCAGCTCTTTGGGATCAGAGACTATAACCAAGCTGGAGGCAGTGGTGCTGTGTTTGTAGTTCTTAAGCTTTTTTTTTTTTTTAATCATTTCATGAAATTTTTGTTGCATTTATCTTCAGGGCAATGGTTTAAGTGGCTTCTTACATAAAGGATTTGAAAATTTCTGTAGTTTTTTGGTATCACTATCTAAAGTTTTCATTTTAATTTTATTTTTTGTGCCCACTAGTAGCCTAGCAAGTATCAGTGACTTTGATACCAGATCAGACAAAAATTCTTGCGTTCCAGGAAATCACAATATCACCTAAAATTCTTCTTTTTCCTCTCTTCCTCCAACATCAACAAATCAAATTATAGCCAACTAACAGACAGCATTCTTCAAGACCAACATTTATTTCCAAAAGAGTTAAATTCCTTGGGAAGAAGAGAAAAATAAAAACACAATTTACCAGACACTGCTATGAATTCTTTGAGAACATCTTATCTCAGTATAAAGATAATCCTTTGAAGTATTTCATACACAATGAAACTTGGGGTCGGAGAGGTTGAGTCATATACCCACAGTCACACTGTAAATGATGGAATTAGGATTTAACCCCAGTTCTATGTAACTCCAAAGACCCTGCTCTTTCCCATAACTTACACTTTCTCCAAAGGCAGTGGCAGGAAGCAAGCAGGTGAACATTAGAACGAATGGAAAAAACCTATTCAGAGATGAAGAAATGAGAACTTCATCATCTTGTTCTTCAAATAGAAATAATTAGTAGGAATCCGATTGAGACTAAAGACCATAGGTTAGCATCTGAGTCAGGACCCTACCCAGGTTTTTGTCCTCTGAAGCGCTGTCATTAATTTCTTCCTCAACCTTAATTTATTGGGTGACTAGTAAGAGCCTAGTGCTGTGTGAGTCACCAATATAGCACAGTGAGCAAGAGTATCTATTCAGAAGAGCCAAGCAATTAACAAGTAAACAAAAACTATATATAAGCAATTAATTGGGTGGTCGGGATTTCTCTCAGAAGTTGACATTTGGTTTGAGACTTAAAGAATGGGAAGGAAACAGCTGTAGGAAAAATGTCCTAGGCAGTGAGAAGAGCAAGTGCAAAGTCCCTTTGGCAGGAATGACCTTGGCCAGCAAGAATGACCTTGGCCGGGGAGAAACTGAAAAGCAGATTATGAATATAGCTTTGTGAGCACCGGGGTGGATGCTAGGAGATGGGGGCTGACCAAGCAGGGTTTTTTGGTCAAGATGAGTCTTTCCTCTCCTTATATTCTTTTTTCCTTTTGTCAACAGACAAGCCCAAGCATTTTTATTTGGGGCAATGCCCCTAATCAGGAAACACACTGTACTTTTGTTCTCAGTACCTCCTGCAGGACAAGCCCTCAATAACCACTATGGGTGATGTTGAGTGATAATGCCTCACGTTTTTATGGGATTGCATCGCGCTTTGGGGCATCTTTTTCCTCCTCACAACAACCAGAACATTAGTGTAGTCTAGTAGCTACATGCCTGAGCTGGGGAGTTACATCTGGACATGAAGACAAATCTCATCTTTCTAGATCCCAGGTTCTTCATTTCAAAAAGTGAACACCTATATCTTCCCGCATTTATTCTATGAGAGTTGAGCAAGATCAAGTATCTAGATTGCACAGCATAGGGCCTGGCATGTAGGAAGTGTACAATATACGTGCATAGTATTGTAACTGCCCCCCTCCTCCCCCCCCCCATTCTGCATTAGGTGAACAGACACAAAGAGATAAAGTGGCGTGTCTAAGATTTCACATTGAGAAGATGCTAGAACCAAAACTTTGGATACTTCATCTAAGTGGTTTTCCCCCTCCACCACGGTGAATCACTGCAAAGTGAAAATTGGTTAATAAACCTGTTTCCGCCCTAGGGGAGAAGGTGTCATGTACAGTGAGAGGAAGGTCAATTTCTGGGAGCGTGAGATGAGTTTGAGCATTGATCTGAGAACTCTTACACAAGAATTTCTTAAGGGCATACTTGCTTTCCATTAAGCATTTCCCTTTGCAGTTTCTGCTGAGCAAAAGAAAAGAAAACAAAAAGTCTTGCGCTCTGCTTTCTTAAACGGAGAAAAACAAATGGAAGTTTGATGAAATCGTATGGGTACTCTCCTCTTTATCCATCACCCTAAACTGTGCCCCATGGAAGAACCATAGTGTTATTACACCCAGGGCTCAGTATTGAGTTCCAAAAACGCTGACAAGTCACTAATCCCAATAAAACGTATAGGAGCTAATTATAACCGAAACACACAGAAGTCAGCTGGGAGGTTGCCATCAGCAAGACACAGAATGAACACTTCTCTGTGAAGGAGACATACAGTTTCCTCTCCTCTGTCCCCCGTGTGCATCTCCCGTCTGCCTTGCCCACGGAACTCTTCAAGTGCAAGTCCACACTATGAACAAATGTGCTGTAACCCTCAGAAGGAAAGGAAACAGGCTCAGCTCATGCCCAGGGGGCATGTTGAAAACCCAGAGACTGAAGATAGCCTGGTGCTATCTCTATAACCTTGAGCTTGAGGCCATTCCCTGCCATTTTCTTCTCCCCAGCAGAGCATCCATCAAGCACTCAGCAGAGCAGCAGCTTCCTCTGAAATGGAATTAGCCGCAAGGCCACGGGAAGTTCAGGCAGGTACCAGTGCTATTAGGAAGTCTGGTCACATTTCAAGAGGAGTGGTTCTTGTGAAAAGGCAGCCAGGTTTTCTGCCCTAGAGAGATAGGATCAATCAGCCCTGAATCAAAGGAAAGTGTGGGCCAGGAGAGTGTGATGGAACTGGAAATAGGTCTTTGGGCTTTTGCTGCTCGTTCCCTCTGGCCATCTGGAAAGAGACTAGTGCTGCCGTTGTCCCTAACTCACTATTGATTTATTCATTCACTCGCCTAAAATATATTCTATTACATGCTTAACTGTGCAAGGGATATGATCTTCTCAACATGTATGTCAAAGAACATTTAGTCATTTAAGAAATTCACTGAGAAATGGATTTTTGTACTTTTGAAAATAAATCTGGAAATACTGAGAACGCTCGTCTCCTCCAGAAAACTCACAATGCATAGAAGTTCTAAGATCTGCATTCCAACAAATACTAATTTGGTTTATCCCAACATTCTCAAACTCACAGCCCCACTTCCCTCTCAGCTAAACCTATGAACAAGCCCTGGTGGCTTCCCAGATTTGGCCCCGGGACCACAGTTTACCTGTGTCATGCCCTGTACTGTCCAGTACAGTGGCCACTAGCCACCAGTGGCCACGGAGCCCTGGAAAAGGGATGAGTCCAAATTGAGATGTGCCGTGTCAATGCATGCTGAACTCTAAAGACTTAGTGCGCAAAACAAGGAGGTAAAATATTCCAATATGATTATGTGTTAAATAATATTTTAGATATGTTGTTTTAAAATATATTATTAAAATTAACCTCACCTATTTCTTTTTACTTTTTTAAAAAAAATATGGGTGCAAGAAACATTGAAGTCATATAAGGGACTCACATTATTTTTCTGTTGGACACCACTGATCTAGATAACGTCTCTACGGGGCAGGAATCCATCAAAAAGAACAAAAAGCCCTCATCTTTTCTGCACCCTCCTCTTTCCACCAAGCAGCTTCTAGCAAAGTCTGGGAAGCCGATCAAATGTAGACTTCTCTCTGTCATGTCACTTCATGCTGCTTTATTTTCTTCACGGGTGTTTTGGGAATTTTCATAATCATTGTTTTCCTTATTCATTGTCCACCGCCCTGAAGTAGAATGCATTTCCCCCAGACAAGACCCCTTTCCAATCTTCTCCGCTGTGGCTCCAGGTCAGGTTGGCCTTCTGGTATTGCCCTTTGCCTTGCTTCCAGGGGGTCTAAAACTATGTCAGAGTAATTGTTTAGTAAACATTTTGATGGAATGAAATGGCTATAAGCCTGGCAAATACAGAAACGGGAGGCTATTTTGAGGAGAATGAGATAATGAGTTGGAGAGGGGAGAAAACCTTGCATTCTGGTTTCATGTAGCAGCTCCAGAAACTGAAGCAAAGAGTTTGCAAGAGCTGCGTTAGAACACAGACAGGTCTGACCCAAACCACTGCCCCTACAACTATGCTTTTAAATAATTATAGCAGCAGCCACAATAACCTCAGTAATCTATTGTATTTACTTTGTGCCAGGCACAGTTCTAAGTGCTTTTCTTATATTAACAAATGTAATCCCTAAGCAACCCTGTAAGAGAAACACTACCATTACCTTCCTTTTACCGATGACGTAGCTGAAGCAGAGAAAATGAAGTGACTTCCCGAGGTTATGCGGCTTGTAAGTGTCAGAGCCAGGCTACAATCCCAGGCCCTCTGATTCACTACCCATATGACTCTACATTACACCTCACTGTGTTTCCCTCATCTTATTAGCTTTATCCTATTGTGAACATTTGGCAAGAATACTGCATCGCATGGACTAGAAACATGGGTCTTTTCTAAATCTATGTAGAAAACAGATGGGAGTATTATTGTAATCAGGAGCTGTAAAACTTCCAAATAACTGGAGGATGAAGAATAACTGTTTTTCATACTGCCTTGAGCATCCAGCCTCATGGCAGGGAGAAAATGAGGCAGATATTTTCTGTTCAGCCTGAGGTGTATTTGTACACTTTAATCTCTTGCCTTGTCCACTCAGCAGAGCCATTTTTGTGTTGGTTGTAAACTTCCTATGTAAATGTATGTAAAACATGTGCTATCTACAGATATCGCCTATTAAAATGATAAGTATATCTGTTTCCAGTGACAAGACAGGCAACCCGACGTGGAAATTAAACTAGCAGCTGCTGAGGCACATTTCGTTTGGATTGATGAGCGACTCAGAGGTTTATTTACCTGACATTCGTCTGAGAGCTGCCTTGCTCCCTGCCCCGTCTCCCACTACTCAGTCCAGGTAGCCTGATTTTTCTCCTCCTGGAGAGCCCACCCATAGTCTGATGTCACATCTGATTCTCAGTGGAGAGAATGTACAACACCCCCTAACTCAAAATGCCTTCAGTTCGGTTAAATGTCAACTTGCCATTAGCGCTGGTGTCCGTTCATTCAATGAATATTTATTGAGCCTGTGTTGAGCACAAGACTAGATCCATTGCCTAATTTCTTATTCCCCAAGCCATTTTCCTAGATGCCTATTCCTTTGTCTTCTTCAGTACAGCAGCTTGGATTTCTGGTTGGTTCTACCAGGTCTGGGCCGACAGCCATGGGTGACTTCTCCATAAGTTTACCTGATTTAAGATTTTCTATACTCCAGGATTATGTCCTTTCTCCTGCTAATGTTTGCTCCTGGTCCTTCTTATTTGGGTGCATTCTACGGCTACTTCCCCTTGCTCTTCTTCCAAATCATTATACACTCATCACTTGTGCCTAAAGGTGACCTCCTAAATATAGGAGGAAGGGCATGCAATAAGAGGAGGACCACAGTTGTTTATGATTATTCACCTTACTAACTATAGAGAAGAGGTTGTCCTGCAAACCCTGGGAAACTGGAGGATGTGCTGCAAGAAAAAAAAAACAGGGCTGTAAAAAGATGAGACACCTCAGAGCCCAGTAGGGGTGTGCTGGAGACAGCCAATCAATGATTTTCTCTCATCATTGATGTTTCTGTCTCTCTCTCCCTCTCCCTTCCTCTCTGAAATCAATAAAAATATATTAAAGAAAAGAAAATACATTTTGAGAATAAACCAAGGACAGGACACGCTTTGATTTGGTTGCTATGCTTGGACCCTGACCCCCTCCGGGAGTTTGCCTCAGGAATGCTGACCATTCTCCAGTCTCAGGAACGGGCTGAGCTGGGTTTTAACATTATAGAAAATTAACCACCTTGGTATCAGACTTCAAATTCCTGGAAGGGGACACATGAGCCACAGACCCTGCAGCCCTTATCCTGTTCCTTTCCCCCTTACATGTAGCTTTTCTTCCTTGTTCATATATAATCAGCCAGCTAGAAGGGGAGGATAGGCAGAATTTACAGGATGACCTGCTGTTCTCTGCATACTGCCAGCATTATTGGAATAAACACTCATATATGATTCAACCCTGTCTCTGCTTAATTTGGCTCAAGTTGTGACTGGCAGCCTGGACTCGTTTTGTACCTGGTTTCATACACAAATACTTCTACACACTGTTTTAATAAATTTTCAATAAATTACCCCATGGCTATCCCACATGTACCAGTTTCTAAAACACCAGTGAAATCAAACATAATACCAATTAGGACCACTGGAAGAGAAAAGTGTGGCTTACAGCCATCTTTTATATTTAATATTTCTACTTAATGCAAGTATTCTACGTTAGGCATGTGAACCAAAGTGCATTCCCAAGAAATAGCAATGCTAAGAGAGGCACTCTGAGAAAAAAGTGTTCTGTGCAGAAAACCCTGTATTCTACACACCGGCTTGACACAGACCCCCACTAATGTCCCATTGAACCCATCCAAAATTCCGGTTCTCACTGTCTCTCATTTGCTCTCACTCTTGCTCTTATTTCTCCTCTCACAGCTCTTTCTTCTTTGAGTTGCCCTCATTCTCTCAGGCTGTAGCCTAAGGATGGCATAAAGAGCTGAGTATAGGAGAGTAGAGTCTGAAGAAACTGAGGCACACCCAGGTATAAGAATTCTGTCAGCGATTAGATATGTGATTATAGAGCTCAGAACAACAGACTCGATAAATGTCGTAGAGTACAACAAAATAATGATAGCGACATTTATTGAGCATCACTTATCAAGCAGTAGACCTCATTGAACCTCCAAACTTCTGGGAGGTAGTCACAGAGTTCAGTGACTTGCCCAGATTCCCACAACAACTAGAGCATCCAGATTCTATCCCAGGCCGGTACAACTCCTGTACTGGTCACTGGCCACCAGAAAAGTGTTGGCTGCTGAAGACTCATAACTGTTAGCTCCCTGAATTTCCCTTCACAAGAGAGCTTTCTCCGCAAAGGGAGGTACCTTGCCCAAGGTTATGCCCCCCCTGATGAAGGTACCAAGTCCAACCACCTTGCCCCAGTTGGGGAGACTGCAAAGAATTTCCCATGAGCTCTTTGGAGGCCTCTGTTGCAACTGCATCAATTAAACTTGGCCCTCTACCCAATTTTACTTCCCCCACTTCCTTACATGTATTATTCCCAAGTGTACCCCTCACTAAACTCGCATACACAAAACTACACCTCAGATTGTTTCCAGGGAACCAACCTAAAACAGGTGCGAGGCCTACGCTGTTGACCTTTATCATAAACTACCTCTTCAGAGCGAGTGTGTTGACTTTGCCTGCTTAACTCCAGAGATGTTGTGAAATGAATCATGAAGTTTTGAAAATGAGCAAATTTCCAGAGAGAGGACAAAAAAATATTCCCGTGCCATACTCAGAAAGGTAGCATAATTTTATGTGAATTGTGGACCCAGTCAACAATTTCTCAAGGTGAATATTTTATGTTCTCTATTACAAGCTAAGCAGAAGGTCTTCATCATATTGCTTTACTCTTTCCTGTCTTCCGGGCAAATTAAACTGTTTGATGAACAGCCTGAATTTAGCAGCTTCTCCTTTATCGGGTTGTACAACATCTAGCTCCCTAGCATATCAGGAACCGTTTCGATACAAATTGTTTCCTTGAGGAGTAAACATGGAGTCCTGCATGCTTAGGTCAAGGGGATTTTGTTACCGTTGTGATGTGATAAAGAAGTCTCCAGTCCCTAATTTTAACCTGAGTTGCCACAAAAATCACATAAGAAAAACAGGAAGCAAAGAGCATGTTGTCCATCTACTTCTTGGAAGGCCACTTCAACTTTGTCTTGTCTTTATAGAATTTTCAGAAAACAATGGTTGTTTTTCCTCCCTTCTCTGTCAATATATGTCAGTAGGAAAGAGTGAACCCCATGTTGTGATTTCTGGAATTCCAGAAAGGCCCCCATGATCCCCCAAATCTCCTCTCATTGGTATTAGGATGTTTGCAATTCCTTTATAAATTTTTACTCTACTGTCAGTCAAAGGTGGCCAAGTCAATAGCCACCCTCTAAGCTTTTTTATTCTATTCTATTGCAGTTCAGTATAAGCAAGATTGGGTTTACCAGCAACAGGGGATTTTAATGACTAAGCTGTTGCATAGGGAGATGGGGTAGGAAACCAACATTGGTAGAGCAGTTATTTGTTCAAGATACTTGACAGACATTATCTCATTTGAGCCTCAGCTAACTCTGTATTATTCTTCCTTTATTGGCGAAGAAACTCGGTTTTAGGAAAGTGGTAAATTATCCCATGTCACATAGCTAGACATTACCTCTAAGACCATGTGCTATAGCATTGACTTTAGAATTCAAACTCCCTGACTCAGATCCCAGCTTTACCGCTAACTAGCTCTATAATGTTACTTAGCATCTCTGAGCCTCAGGAAGCTCACCTTCAAACTAGGGATATTGATTCCCAACAGCAGCAGCCATGGTGACTGCTGACTCTGCGGCCACTCTTACACACTCTCCAAGCCAGAAGAGCCCTTCACACAACATAGAGGCTAAAACTGCCAAGCACTCATTTTCCCAGCTTCTCTTATAATTGGGAGTAGGCATGCGACTCCTCTCTGACCAAGGAATCATCAGAGGAAGTCTGTGAGGGTCTTCTGGAAAAAAGTTTCCTCCCTAATAAAATGAAAGGAACACATGAGAATAAAGAAACACCTTCCCTCCCTGGCTGGCATGGGAATAGGCAGGATGGCGGCATGCTGTTTGGAGTTGGTGCAGCCATCTTGCAACCATGAGGGAGAAGCAGCAAATAGAACCACATTGAAATTGACTCAGAAGCCCTCACATTGTTGAACTCCTGAACCAACTCCGCAACTGTCTTCTCTGGGACTTCGTATTATGTAAAAATAAGTAAATAATAATAAGTCAAAAGGCATAAGTCACATTTGGTAACATTTTCTGTTATTTGCAGCACACACATCCTAACTTCTATACTATTCCCATAGTGTTCCTGGGAGAAATTAGTGAGGTGACGTCAATGGAAGCTCAGAGAAGTTTAGTAGTGCCTCTAGGTAACACTGTCCTCAAACCTATGACTTTTCCTGTGAAGCCAATTCCATTCTTCACAATAATTCAGCTGCTGGTTCAATCACCTACTAGCTAATTCTTTAACATGCCTGAGCCTAAGTTTTCTCACCTTTAAGTTGAAGTTAATACTTCATGGAGTTGTTTCCAGAAATATGCAAATTAGATGCAGGCCTCTATTATAGAGAATAAATCTATGGCAAAGTGAAATGGCAAATCCTGATAAGGTCCAGAATTCCATGGAGTTGGTGAGATTAGGCTGGAAAACTACTCAGTCTTTGTCAAACCATCCATAAGTGAGGATCTGGGAGAATTAGACAAGTTAGCCATGGAAGGAAAAAATGATGATGATAAATCAGTGCTTCAAAAGAGAATGACTCTGGGTGAAAATGTAAAATGGCTGCTTTTGGAAAACAGTTTAGTTCCTCAAAAGATTAAACATAGAGTTACTATGTGACTTAGCAATTCCACTTCCAGATATATAGCCAAAAGAATTGAAAACATGCATTCAAACAAAGACTTGTAAATACATATCATAGCAGCTCTACTCACAATAGCCAAAAGGTAGAAACAACCTACATTTTCATCAATTGATGAATGGATAAACACTTAGTATAGCCATGCAATGGAATGTTATACATTAGAATGAAGTACTGACACATGCTAAGTGAAAGAACTCCATCACACATACACACACACACACACACACACACACACACACACACACACACACACAGCATATTGTATGATTCTGTTTATTGGAAATGTCCAGAATAAGCAGAACTATAGCCACAGAATATAGATTAGTAGTTGCCTGGGGCTGGGAGTGTGAGGGGTAGGGAACAGGAAGAGAAAGCTAATGAGTACAGGTTTTATTTTTTTATTTAAAAAAAGAAGTTATAAAATTGATTGCAGTAATGTTTGCACAACTCTGAATACACTAAAAACCATTGAATTTGTATACTGTAAATGGGTGAATTATATAATATGCTATTTATTTCTCAGTAAAACTGTTATTTGTTTTTAAAAAGGGGGGAATAACCCCAATATCAGAGGATTGGGGGAGGCCCTCAGAAAAATAGATAAGCCTTTGAATATTTTTTTAAAATGTCCCCATTTATAACCAAGATGCTAAAATCAAATGGTCACTGAAAGATGGTATTTGGTGCTATTATATAATTTACTCAGAAAAAAAACCACAGCAAAAAGAAAACTAAAAACAGTCAACACTTGGTACATTCTTATTCTAATTAGTGCAGAGATTCATAACCTTCACTGTATTAAATGTAAGAGAAAGCACCCTTATTCACATAGTATTTGTTCTCCTTTTAAAAAAAGCATTCCAAGCAAACCTTTTGATGACTGAATGATTGATCAACGACTTGCTGTGAAATGTTGGTACCTTGAGAAGTGGATTCGCTCTGGGCTTCCCTTTCCTGGTACCAATTATCCTTGAATAAGGAGTTTCTGTCTGCTGAGATGGGGACTTGCTTGTGAACGTTGTCACAAGCTCTTTCACTTTGGATGGCTCACGTCAGAGAACTCAAGGATCCTGGGAGGAATGACTTTCTACCAAGCGTCATATGCACTCAGCCAAGTATAATTTCTCAGGACTTTCTTCAAAGACCAAACATGATGAAAGGTCTATTTTTGAAGAGGACTGAAAAAGAGCCATTCAAAAAGCTACCTCCCAGACCCTTGTCTACTTCAGTTTATTCTATAGGACCTTTGTGACATGCTAAATAACCCATCCTTTAGCTGTGATAGGGATTTTTATGATGCAATCTCTTGAAGAACAAAAATGAGAATATGTGCAGATTGGAAAGGCAATTTAAAGGGCCTTTATTATAACCATTAATATCCCCTTGAACTGGACAGGGTTGTACTGTAAGCCAGGAGGTACTGTAAACAGGGATTTGATAATGAGGTACTGCTGAGTTTGGCTAGAGTTCAGATCCCACAAGTCAGTTTTAATTTTCAATATTACCCACCATGTCTCTCACTTAAATTAGATAGATAGTCCCTTCAAAAACACTTGTGTAAAGCCAGAGTGGGGAAAGTGGGTCTTTTGGCATGCAACATCCAAAATTTGGGCTTTAATGGAGGCATCCTTCTAAGGATCAAAAATTATGAAGAAAAACAAACTTGCAGAGAATAGTAAGCAAAGGCAGAGATGCCAAAATATCCCCCACTGGCCCACTAATCAATTACAGCACTCTTCTAAGGAATGATTGTAAATAAGTTAATAGGGAAACCTATTTGTCATCATGGTGTATGCCACTGAGATTCTAAAGAGCCTGGAGGATAAAATGCTAATTATTTTCACTTATCCAAATCTTACTCATCCTTGAAGACACAGATTAGTTATCATCCCTTCCATGAAGCCCTGAATGTCCATGCCCACGAATGTGTTTCCCTTGTTCCCAAGTCCCATCAAGCCCATTTTCTCTGTCATACATAAGAATATCAGCAGAATACAAAGGAATCCTGGCTCTGCCAGTCAAAGCTAAATGACCTTCGCCAAGTGATTTTCCCTTTAAATAATGGCAGCAATGATGACATATTGAAACCTTACCGTGTACAAAGCCTTCGATGCAATACAATATTTTTAGTTCTCACAACAACCTACAAGGTAGTTATTATTATTCTCCACTGAAAAGCAGAGGAAACTAAGTAAATAACTTAGGTAGCACATTTAGTAAGCTAGATTTCAAACTTCAGCAAATATGCATAACCCAGTTTGTTATCCTACCTTTCTCACTTCACCTACCACTTAGGAGGCACTCAATACATAGTAGTTACTATTCACCCTTTGTACGCCATAAGCATCTATAGACGCAAGCGGTTGATTTTTTTAATTAAATTCAAAATATCATGGCATGTGGGGATGGTTTCCATTTTGAGTGTGTGGCAGTTAACTGGTTAAAATAGATGCTGACAATATCAATTTGTTTACTGATTAACCAAGTAGGTCCTAATGGGCAATTTAAAAGACTGTATTAACCACTGTGTTCTCAGAGGACTGGGGTTTTACACTTACCATGGGCAACCTGGACCTTGAATTTTATACTAGCAGCAAAAGAGCTACAACAGAAAGTAGCAGAAGCTATAAAATACAAGATTAGATACCTGCCATTTGTCTTTTTTTCTTGATCAAAATAAGACAATTCTTCATGAACACAGAGCACTTTTGACTATCATTTACTGTATGAGATCCAAGTTGACTGATCTGAAAAACTATTTTCAAATATTGTCATTTCACAATTAATGGATTCTAAAAAATAGCATCGATTAATATCAACATTTACTAAAACCTCATTATAAATTGCATATTCTTATTCTAGATTTTTTTAAAAGAAAAATGTGAAAGAAATGTATTCTTATAGTCATTTCAAGGTTGGGCAAGAATTCCAAAACTTTATTTAGAATAACCACTCTTAGGTGTGGAATACAAGTTTTCAGCTCTTCTTAAGTCCTTGGGGCAACATTTGAATGTCAACCCAAGGCATGCAATTTGTAACAGGAAGAATTCCTTTGAGAGCTACAAACTACTTGAGCTTAGCAACCTGGAGCTTATATATCTTATCTTGCTCTCAACAATGATCTAAGAAGCCTCGCTTCTGAAAAAAAATGGTAACTCAGATTCAATTAGGAATTGACTTGGTTGGCACTGAACTTTCTCAATTGACAGCTACTCGCCTTAGATAACAATCCAGTAAATCAGACCAGAGGACAGATGTTCACACTTTCCTATCACCATACCACCTTGCATGGGAGCAAAGACTTGGAAGAAAAGATAATGGGTCTGCATCCTGGTTTGGTATGTACTTGGGCAGCTATTAACATGCAACAGTTATTTATTGAGAGCTCAGCCTGTGCCGGGTACTGTTTTAGGTATGAGGCCCTAAACCCACTCTCTGAGCTTCAGTTTCTTCCTAGTAAATAACTGTAAAATAGAAGTAAAGAAAATGTAAGCAGAGCACCTAGCACAGAACCTGGAGTAGCAGTAAGTGGCTGGTCAATAGGAACGGACATGCTATTGTTTCTGTGCCGTGGAGGTTGTCTAGAAGAATCTGACCTTTGCAGTTTGATTTTCTTCCTTCTCCATCTCCCAGTCAGTGTGGCTAAAGTGCAATTTTATTCCAGAAGTATGATCTTAGCCCAGTTTTTAAACAAATGTTCACATGAAAAAGGAAAAATTAGTCATCAGAATATTTTTCCAATAATATTAATATGAAATAGTATTTTTCCAATAATTAACCCTCATTTTAGAATGAGTCGGTTATTTGGCATGTTGCAATAATATTCACATCAAGATGCTTTCCGTTGCAATTAAGAGAAAAACTCCACTCACATAGCATTACCATTAAAGGAAATTTATTAGCTCATATAATTCAGAAGCAGAGACTAGATACTATGTATTATCATATACAATCATTAAAATGTGTCCATTATCATCCCATTTTATGTGAAATAGAGGAAGGCCAGCCAGTTTAAGTAACTTAGGGAAGTTCACACAGCCACTGTGGAGGGTCAGCATTTGAACCCAGGCCATGAGACTCCAAAGCCCATTCTGCTTTTTAAACCACATAGAACAATTCCTGGCACTGAACACCCACACAATATCAGCTTTTCATAATAATCGCTAGGCTATTTTACTTTCCAAAATATGGCGATTATTGCTCCATATTTTTCATTTTCTACCTTAACATACTAGAGTGTTGTGTCTATATAACCAAAAACTTTGTATTAATATAGTACATTACAATTAGTTTCATTTTTTCAAGTCAACAAATGCCTAGATCCAGGCACAAAGCTAAGCACATTGGAGGAGATAAAATATTTGCTCTTCGCTCTACATGTACAATTTCTATACTTCCAAAGCTCTTCAGAGTTGGCAAAGGAGTAGTGCTCGAATTCACTCATTTTATACTTAAAACAAACCTGGTCAGAATTTCTCATACGTCTGACCCAGCCTGGCAAGTTTCAGGGTCCTGAGCAAGGGTGAACTGCCTAGAAATCCTTACACAAGATTTGAATATATGCCCTAGTCCAGGGCCAGCCCACTGGGTCATAGTAATTGGTACCCACTTCCCCCATCACCCATCCCCACCTCATCAGCCCCACTCCTGACTCTAAGGCCAGTGCTAATTTCAAGAAATTATGACTACTGTCCATGACACAGGAGTCAGAGCTAACCCCGCTTGGGTCTGAGTGAGACCACTTAGAGAGAACAACAAGCAGCTTGAAATGAAAGAGGAAATATTTGGTCCTCTCCTGCTTCTGTCTTCAGTAAGTGTGTGCATGTCTCTCAAAGGATCAGATTTCCCATCAACAATCCCCCAAAAAACAAAAAATGTCTATAGCCATCTTAGCTCATAGGCAAACATCTTCCCAGGACCTTCTTCCTCATGGACAGAAACCTTTCAGGAAAATAGTTCCACTGTTGTTCTCTCTGCAGCTAA
The DNA here is from genome assembly GCF_000147115.1 of Myotis lucifugus. NCBI lineage: Eukaryota > Metazoa > Chordata > Mammalia > Chiroptera > Vespertilionidae > Myotis > Myotis lucifugus. The sequence goes on along the minus strand of NW_005871065.1, from coordinate 5,632,116 downwards.
CAAAGTTTGATGCAGCTAATAATTTTCACATCCGTCTATTATTTTTTTTATTTCTGCTTGGGTTTGTTTCATAATTTATTTTCCTTTATGTGGATATAAAACCTTAATTTATCTTTGGGGGTATCCTAACACAATGATTTTAGAGTCTGTATCAGTATAATCCAACAGAATTTATAGTGCAAAATAATAAATGTGGCAAACCTCATTAATGAAACAAATAAGTGAAGTCTGTGTCAGGCCCTGCTGCAGAATGAACTGCATCTGTAGTATATTTATGTTCCAGGAGCTGATTTTTGTTGACTGTTTTTCTGAAAGCGAGTTTTCTGCATGTGTTTGTGAATTCATGTTTGCAGGCTTCTTTTGAGGGAACTCCTTTGACTTGGGTTTGGATGTGGGCTTTATTTCTCTCACATCTGCATCTCACCTGCCTCTCTCGCTCTTGCTCTGTCCTCACTTGTCTTTGTGACCCTACATATTCCCTCTATAGTTGCTTCAACAAGCCCCCCACACCCTGCACCCTGTCCAGAAGCAGATCTTTTATTTTATTTTTATTTTTTTCAATTACAGTTGATATTCAATATTACATTAGTTTTAAGTGTACGGCATAGTCGTCAGACATTTATATCACCTATGAAGAGATCACCCCCAGAACCAGGTCTTTTGAAGAAGGTTTGGAACATATCTTCGTTTCCTACAGCTGCCGTCATAAATTTCCACAAGCTTGGTGGCATCAAGTGACACGAATTGATCCTGTTCCGGGTCTGGAGGCCAAAAGCCCTGAACCAAGGTGTCAGGAAGCCTATGCCCCCTGGGAGGCTCCTTGCCTCTCCCTGGCTGCTGGTGGCTCCCCGCATGCCTTCGCTGGCAGCTCACTGCATAACTCCAAGCTTGTCTCCATCTTCACGCGGCTTTCTCCTCTGACTGTCTTTATGTATCCTCCTCCTCTTCTTCTTTTTTAATATATTCTTATTGATTTCAGAGAGAGGAAGGAAGGGGGAGAGAGAGATAGAAACATCAATGAGAGAGAATAATTAATCGGCTGCCTCCTGCATGCCCCTATTGGCGATTGAGCCCGCAACCTAGGCGTGTGCCCTGAGCAGGAATCAAACCCTGACCTCCGGTTCATGGGTTGATGCACAACCACTGAGCCACACAGTGGGCCCTCCTCTTCTTACCAGGTATAAGGACAGCTCAGTCATTGGGTTTAGGGCCCACCCTAATCCAGGGTGATTTCATCTCAATATTCTTCAAAGGCTGTATTTCCAAACAAGGTCCCATTCTGAAGTCAGGGATGGCCATGACTTTGGGGCAGGGGGCCACTATTCAACTCACTACAGGTCCTAAGTCATAAGGCGATATTGAGAAGAACACAGAAGCAGTCATCAAGCCAGCAGGAAGCTAAACCACTGCCAGTGAGGACACAGTAGATCTTCACTCTGGCCCTACCACCTGTTCATGTTTCTGTTCCATTCCTAGTTCTTGAATATACTAGCATTTGCCTGGTTTTCTAACCTGATTATGTCTGCTAAGTTTTCTTTTTTACATTTTATTTTTCCTTGCTTTGTTTGGGTACATCAAAGCGCCAGTTAACTCCATCACCTCGATGGGTCTCCCTTGCAATTTTTTAATACATGCTATGTAAGTCAAGCAAGATAAGCACCTGTTGCTTTGCAACCTCTGTCCAGTTTCAGCATTCCCAGCTTTTTTGGTGAGTCTTTCCAGGCACCACAGACAGATCGGCGTCCACTCTGCTCCTTTGCAGCAATGCCCAGTGATAGCATCGTTTCCTTGAGCTTGTCTTTGGATTGATTCCCCAGAGAGCAGAGACCCTATTTCTTCATCTTTATATCCCCAGTATCTACTACAATACATGGTTCCCAGCAGGCTCTTATGCACTCACTGATTGAATGAACAAACAGAGCGACACCAATAAGTCATGAGACTTGGGTCTCATTTCATCACATTTCTTTTTCCTCATTCCAAAGAAATGCCTCCAATGAACAGGCCTCATTTTCAGAACATCGCCTGGGGTGTTTTGCTCTGTGTACCCTGACTAAAATAAAATTTCAAAGACATAGTTTTCAGATCAATTTCACTTGGCAATTAGGTTTTCATAAATACATTTCATTCCCCTGTTTTGATTTTCATTCAATGCCGCACCATCTCAGAAACAGTTTGCCCTTTTTTAACTGCTGTAATTTTCTAATGGCTAAATCATTATAATGGTTCATCAAGCTCCCTGTAAATAATCTAGCAGCTGGGAACATTCTACACATCTAAGCAAGACATATTTTTTAATAGGAGGACAGGGAAAATACCATAAATAATGCGAGCTGCTGTAAAAATTAATGTTTTTGCATTTTACGGTTCATGTGCAATGAATTATAGATTACATTTAAAAACGTGCTCCGGGCTCCCATCTCATAAAAACTATCAGCAGAATAACAGGCGAACTGTTCAGTTCGTCATTTTGTAACCCCTGCTCTCTGGATGGTGACTGTTCTGGAGGTGGGTGGCGAGAGAGGGTGAGGTGTTGTGAGGCCTGTTTCACACGTGTAGCCTTCTCTTCCTGGAAGTTCAATTGTGCAAACGCGTTTTCAGAAACTGTGTCTCAAGTGTCATGCTGGTCGTCAGCCCTTTTTGAGACACAAACACTACACATATTTTCTTTGCTGTAAATTGGACTTTGAACGGATGCTTAAGGACACCCCCACCTTGCAGCACTCCAGGTTTCTATGTTGAAATCATTTTCTCTTTAGGAAACAGCAAAAACGATAGAGATTTGGAATTGGGCCAAGTTTCCTGCTGCTTTTGCACTTTTTTCCTGACGAGAATGTATTGTCTATCTTTCCAAATGTCTAAATACCACCAAATAGGAGCCATGGATAGATGTAAAACATCAAGCTCTCAAAGTTTCGTGGCTACCAAATAAATGTTCTGTTACCGGTGTGTCTCTCAAGTCTCTACAGCTCACAGGACAGCCTGTGTACAAATGGGGGGGGGGGGGAGTGGCCTGGGTCCCGCACAGGAGAAGGGGGAGATTGTCCTCTCTGATTGGGAGGGAGAAGAGACAGAGACAAAGAAAGAGAGTGAGGGGGAGGGAAGGGGGTCATAGGAAGGTTGTGGGAACCTAAATAAAGATAAATTTGAAACAATATTTTCCAAGTAGCTGGGACTGAATCCTTATCTGGCTCAGACAAGGGGCCTCGGTTTCCTCATATAAAATGAGAACTTGGGGCAAGACAGTTTCTAACATTTTATGAATCTAAAAATAAAAATATTTACAATCCATTTTTTTAATTGACCCTAATTTTTTAATCTTTTTTTATCTTTATTGTTGAAAGTATTACAGATGTCCCCTTTTACCTCCATTGGCCCCCTCCATTGCGCTCCCTCCCCCGTTCCAGGCCTTCACCACACTATATTATTGTCTGTGACAATGGGTTATGTGTATATGCATACAAGTTCTTTGGTTTCCTCACCTAAAGTGAGAGCTTTGGGCAAGACAGTTTCTAAGATTCTTTTCAGCACTAACATTTCCTGAGTCTAAAAATAAAAATATTTTCAATCCATTTTACGTATTAGAAACTTTTCTATTTTGAGGGGATGCACACTTGGACATAGCGGCTGTTTCAAGGCCACCCCCCCGCCCCTCATACCTTGGGTACATCCAGTGCCTGTGCCATCAGCCTCCCTCCAGGCTCCGGTCACAGTGTCTTAGCCAGGGTGGCACAACACAATCACCAGAGGAGCTTTCCAAGGCGGCACATGGCCCGTACCTCCACAAACAAATGGCATAGCCAGGGACGTGGACAGAGCTGTCCTATTAATAAATGCGACTCTGCAATGTGCTGCCAGCGCAAAGTCAGATCTAGTGGGAAACAAGTCTGCGCCTTCGAGGTGGTGCTGCTGTGACTTGACTAACTACATTTAGAACTTGGCCCTACGAGGCCCATTTGGGCAGCTTGTCTAGCTGAAGAGCCCTCAGGTCTAAAGCTCACAGCTCTTTCAAATGAATTCTTGGCATTGTAAGAGCTTCCCATACTGAAACATCTCCCAGTGCTTTACAAATATGAATTTTTTCATTTTATGAAAAAAAAATGTCATTATAAACATTGCTAGGTAGGGCAGAATCAGGGCCTGAGATTTCTCCTGGGGTGTACTTACCTCCATTGGCACCCTCCACCAGCTCCCCCCACCCCTCCAGGCCTCACCACACTATTGGTCAGGAGTACTCCGGGGTGCTTTGATTTTAACATGTGAAGGGACATTAGTGTGACCTTCCACGCACTTACTAATTACAGATGGGAACACACATACACACACACCAGAAAAAGGAGAAAAAGAAAAAAAAACACATTTCACATTAGTCATACTACATTTTTGCAATCTTCTTCCATAATCAAGTTCATAGTTCATTTAAAGAGATTCATTCTTATACCAGCTAAGATATACATGTCACTTTTCCATGGCCTCAAGTAGTAGGGATTATGCCTGTTATAATTTTGAGGATCTACTTTGCTTTGGGGAAGCAGAGGGAAAGAGAACTTTGAATGGAAGCAAACTTGTCCTTGGGTGAGGATTTAAAAAATTAAAAATAATCTAACTTAATTCTAAGACAGATAAAGAATATTTACTGCTGATTTAAATTATTTGAAATTTGATGAGACTTGTTGTATGCCCCCGAGTATGATGTTTTTCTATATACCCCATGTTCACTTCAAAAGAACGTGTATACTGCAGTTTTAGCTATAGCCTTAGAGATAGTATTTTATACACATATTTTGATTTGATTTGACCTATCTGTACATTCTAACAGTTAGTGAGAGAGATGTGCTAAAGTCTGCAACTAGTTATAGAGTTGCCGCTCTCTTTCATTTGGTTAATTTTTGACTGTGCATTTTGAAGCCATGGTACAGTCACGCTTAGCATTGTTTCATCTTCCTGTTGAGTCAACCCTTTATCATTACAAAATATCTTTCATTATCTCTTCCACTGCTCTGCCTGAAAGTCAACTTTGAATAATATAAATATAGACATAGCAGCTTTCTTCTGGTTAGTGTAGTATATGTTTTTCCATGCTTTTGAACTCTATTATGTCTTAATTTCATCAGTGGTCCTTGTAAATTGCATGTAGTTTAGCTTTTTCTAATGTTTCTCAAATGTGACAATTTTCATTTTTTACATTGGTGTGTTTAGTCCATATACATTTAATATAGTTACTGATAGAGTTGAATTTATGTCTATTATTTTGCTATATTTTCTCTGTTCCATCTGTTCTTTGTTCCTATAGTTCTTCTTTCTACATTCTGTGTATTAATCAAGTCTTTTACTTATTCTATTATATCCTATCTATTAGCTATTTTATTATACATTCTGGTATAATCCTTATGGGGTAAGACTAAAATTGCAATATACTTTCTATTCTTTTATCATATACTTTGTTTTGTCACATTTACCACTGCCCAAACAACACAAGAAGTGTAAAGAACTTATCTTCATTTTTTTCTTCTCATGTCTCTTGTGCTGTTGTCATACATATTACTTTTACTGATGTTATGAATTGCAAAAGACTTTATTGTTTGAAGTTAATATTCATTGATGCTTACTCACATACTGCCTTTTACAATAGACTTCATTCCTTTCTTCATCTGGGTCATTTTCCCTCGACAGGAAGAACTCTCATGGTGTTTCTTGCAGTGTGAGCCTGCTGCTGACAAAGTCTTTCATTTTGTCTGAAAATATATTTATTTTGCTTTTATTTTTTTCAGAATTATTTTGCTAGGCATGGCATTTTAGGTTGACTTTTACAGATGTCGTTCTATTTTTTTGTAGCTTACATTGTTTCCAGTAGAATTTGGCTGTTAATTGTAATCTACTTTTTTCTCTCTGACTGCTTTTAAAGATTTTTCTCTTTGGATTTTGGCAGTTTGACTATAGTTTGCTAGGTATGGTTTTCTTTTTATTTTTTTCTGCTTGGCATTCACTCAGCTTCTTGTATTAGTGGGGTAAAGTCTTTTTGTCAGATTTGAAAAATTCTCAGTCAGTATTTCTTCAAGTATTGTCTCTGTTCCACTTTCTTCTTTTTGGGACTGTAGTATAGCTATGTTGACCTTTTGATGTATCCTTATTAATTTTATTTTCATTCTGTTTTATTCTTTTTTATTTATCTTCTTTTTTATATTGTCTTTCAAATTGCACATTTTCTGTTATCATGTCTTTGAGTCTACTAGTCTTTCATTCTGCTTTTAAATCTACTCAATGAGCCCCTAATTTCAGATACTGTGTTTTACAGTTCTAGATTGTCTATTTGGTTCTTTTTTTATAGATTCCGATTGTTTATGTTGTCATACATTTTCCTCTTTTCTTCTATTTTTAACAATATTTATAGATGTTTGACATGTTTAAATGCTAACTCCAACATCTGGATTATCTCTTGGTCTGGCTCTTTTATCTTGATTATTGATCACTTTTCATGCTATTTTGCATACCAGACATTTCTAAGACACTGTAGGCACTTTGACTTGTTTTCTTCCTCTCAGGAATGTTAAGTGTGTCCTGGTAGACAGTTAAATGATAAGCCAATCACCTTGATCTTGTCAAGGCTTAGTTCTCGGCTTTGTCAATGTAGGGCTTAGGTTTTAGTTTTACCCATACTCTTGGGGCATTGTCCTGACAACTAAAATGATGCCTTCCTGCTGTTTCCACTAAAATGTCAAGGTGGTTTTTTTTAAAGGACTCTCCAATCTGTCTGAATTTTGACCCCAAATTCTGTTTTTCCAGCTCCGGGCAGCCTCTGAATCTTTGCTCAGCTCCCAAACCTCACAGCTGTTCTCTGCTAAGCCTCTCAGAGCTGCACCCTATGCCTGAAGTTGAAGATTAGGCCAAGGATTCAAGGGGATTATATACTAAGATTTGGAGTGGCTTCTCCCCAGTAAATTGGCTGCCTTTTCTCTGGGACCATGCTCTCTAATCCCAATCACGTTAGCAGCTTAACATTTCAATCTTTGTCTTCTTCCCTTAACAAGACCAAAATTCTCTGCTTCTGCAACATGTCCTTGCTCTGCAGATTGGAAACTACTGTCAGGGAGAAAACATCATGAATGTGAGGATCACCTCTTATCCTCTCCTTCTCACAAGGATTACAGCTATCCATTGGCTGCAAATAGGTATTTTACGTATTTCCTTCCGCTTTTTTCATGTTTATAACAATCGGGTAAGTTCGAGACCAGCTAAGAGGAGTCTCCTCTCTTAGGTGTTAGCCTCTTAGCCTCCACTCTCTGCTTCGTTTCTGAGCTGTTTGCCTTGTGCATGTAGTCCTTTGTAACTGGTAGATGCCTTGTGGAGAAGACTGCACTCAAACTCTCAGGCTCACCTTTTTTTTAATATATTTGTATTGGAATGACTCGGGGACAGTGATTTAGGTCACAAGGCAAGGTGTAAAGTGAGCTAGTCCCACAGGGACAAAATTGGGGGCTCCATTCCTGTGAATTCCCTAGACTAGGGTCCGCTCCCCAGACACAGAGGCGACAATGGTGGCAGATGGTCTGCAGTGAGTCTAGGAAGAAGAAAGAATTTTCACAGAATCCGAGCTTCGGTTGGAAACGTGAAGAGTTCTGGGGGTGGAGGAGGTGGCTGGTTGCACACACTGTGGGTGGACTTCATGCCAAAGAACTCTCCTCTCTGTGTATTACCAGTCGACTTATCTCACATGCATGTCATCACATTAAACAAGGCAAAGTGCAGAAGGAAGCGGCAGGAGTAAGGGAAAAGGTTGGTCTTTCTTACAGAAGCCACATCTTCCTAAGAGTAAGAAAATGGATCTATGTAATGTGTAACTGACTGAAAACGCTAAAGAGCCCAGAACAGTGCGACCCTCCAAGTCCTGAATCCCTCCGCGAGATTATGCTAATTTGAGAGTCACCGCCTACCTGTGACGTCAACTTGAACCAGCATAAAAGTCAAGGAGGACCGGGAGCTCTGCCAGTGGCCCTGGGACAGGCACCGTGGAAGCTGCAGCGCGCCCAGTGGAGCTGGTCCAGCGCCCACTGTTCTGAGGGTCTGTGCACGGACTGAGGAGCACAGCGGGTTGCGGGAGATTTGCAAGTCCATAGCTGAGAGCGGAAGACGTGAAGGTCTCAGGTGGTATAGCAGAAGGCAGGTCGTGACCCAGAACGAGCGCCCGCATACCCTTATGGCCCAGAAAGGGAAGCAGCCACAGAGGGCCCCAGTGGCACGCGAGGCTCCCCCACCAGAGGAGGAGAATCCCCGGGTGAGATGTTGGAAATGTGGGGCCTTTGGGCACAAGGCAAGCAGCCTCACGTGTCCCATGAAGCGTCGGAGTGGGGCCCTAAGCCCCCATAACCTGGACTCCAATAAGATGGAGAGCCAGAATCCTTGGACTCCCAGGGACCTGAGGAACCGAGGGCCCTTCAGCAAGGCTGCTGGGTTGACCCAGCAGAGAGTTCGCAGGCATGAAGAACAGAGACAGGCTCTGCGCCAGAGACGACCCGGGAGAGCCCCCGAAGGGCACCAGCAAAACTGGAAGGACAAGCCGGAATCCTGTGACTATGTGAGGGTGAGATGCTGGAACTGCAGGGCCTTTGGGCACAAGGCAAGCAGGTGTCCCAGGAATCATTGGAATAGGTCCCCAGCCCCCCAGGCCATGGGCGCCAATAAGACGAAGGAGAACCTGAAACCATGGAATCCCCAGGTCCAGCTGAACCCAGGACCCTTTCGCAGGGCTGATAGGGTGAATGAGCAGAGAGCATGGCATGAAGAACAGAGACAGGCTCCTTGCTGGAGACTTCCCTGGAGACCCACATGCAGGCCCCAGCAAAACTGGAAGGAAGAGACAGAAACCTGTGACTATGTAAGGGATCCACACATGCAGAGACCTGATCACAACACCAAGAGGAAATACGTAAGAGACCCTGATCTCACCCCTTGGGCACCGAAAAGGAAACGTGTCATGACATCCTCGGCACCTCCCGTCGAAGGTGTTGTGAGAAGTGCCTGCTTACCGCCTGTACCAAAGAATGGACAGGAAGGGCCTGTCACAGACTCCCCTCATGCAGAAGGCACACACTTGGTCCAGGATCCCACCCACAGCATCCATGAGGGGGACAATAGGCCCCATTCTGCCTTCAGCAACCAGGGCCTGGACCAAGCCCTCATCCACCAGCCACAGGCCAAGTCCCCTGACAGGAACTCACACAGCATCCAACATGCTGCTGCACACAGTGTGGGCCAGGACTCTGATTTCATCATCAAGGTACCTGGCAAGAGAGCTGCCCAGACCTCCAGCCAAACCTGCCAGATGCCCACAAAGAAACCCAGACTCAGCCCTAGCCTGAATAGCACCCAGAGACCAGACCTCCTACCTCAGCACCAGGGCCCTCCCATCAAGACTCTCCAGCCCTGCCAGTTCCCACCAATTCTTGAGGTTCTAGGCCAGTCCCTCAGAAATGTCTTCACAACATTAGACAAAGGCCAGTGGAGCTCCATGTGCCTGACACCTCCGTCCCTCCCTCCTGCTCAGATCCCTCCCACCACTGAGAAGTCAGAGGCGCTCTGTCCCTGTGTCCCCTTGAGTGTCCTCCTTGAGGCCCTTCAGCTTTCCTCTTCCTCTGAAGAACGTGCTGGCCAGTGAGACACTCCATGTTAGGGAAGACATGTTCTTCAGTCCCAGGCCACCTGGAGGTGCCTGAGGAACTGGAGAAGGAAGATCACCTGGAGCAAATGTTTCTGGGGAACCAGAGCTTCCCTTCTGTGCTGTGTGGACAGATGGTGGGAACTCTGAGCATGCTTGGGGCACACAGGCCCAGTTATTGGACTTTTAATGTAGGTAGGTGTAGTGATATTTCAAGTGATACTTTTATAATAAACTGTAGTTTGTGCTTATCAAACTGGTAAGGGAAGTAGAGTTTTAGAAATTTTTAGCCATTGTATGTAAAATTAAGTTAAGTTGCAATAATTGCCCTTAAAATCTAATGGAAAGGAGAAGCTCTGTAATGATTCTGTATCAGGTGTGCACCTGTCTGCTTTGGGAAACCTGGGGCAGGGCCCCCTGTGTGGTCTGTAGATTTGAAGCAGTGCCTGTGGTCCTGAAGTGAGACGGTTTCACTGTGCTCTGTTATTTTAATGGAAATCAGGATGGGGACCCTTCCCATTACTTTGCACCTTTTGTTTATGGAATGTCATATTAAAGTTCTGTTTTAAGTATAGTTTGTGTTTGATACCAATAAATTCTGCAAAATAGGTCAAAAAATAAAATAAAATATATTTGTATTGATTTCAGAGAGGAAGAGAGAGGGAAGAAGAGATAGAAACATCAATGTTGAGAGAGAACCATTGATTGGCTGCCTCCTACGGGCCCCCAATGAGGATAGAGCCCACAACCGGGGCATGCGCCCTGACTGGGAATTGAACAGTGACCTCCTGGTTCACGGGCCTATGCTTAACCACGGAGCCACACTGGCCAGGCTCAGGCTTACTTTTTTTTTAAGTTTTTGTTTATTTATTTGGTTGGGGTTTTTTATTGCTTAAAGTATTACAAAGAGTATTACATATGTCTCCTTTCCCCCCCTCCCTTGACAGTCCCCCGAAAGTGCCTTCATAGTCTTGTTCTCCAGTTTTTGTCTTCCCCACCCAACAGACTGCCCCAAGCTCCACGACACCACTTTTTCTTGGTTTCTACGCCTCGTATAAGCAAATGCTCTTAGGAGATAAAATTGTGATACATTGAGGGCTTATGATGGATGTTCTTTTTCTATTGGATCTTAGCCCCATACTTCTGGTAACTTTGGTTGCTTTCCAATACTTTCAGAGAGCTGCTTTTTGCTTCCTTTTGTGCTTTAATTCAACTTTTATCATTCTCAGCAGAAGAGTTAGTCGGATATATTACTTTGTCATTGAAAAAAATCCCACATTTTCACTTTAACTTTCTGCCAGAACCATTTTCTAGTTCTGGCCAGAAAGTTAAAAAAAGTTAAAAATCAAATCAAGGAAAGAGATGATGCGATAGGGTTTTCTAAGCTTTGTCACCTTGTTATTTTTGAATCCCCTCCTACATCATTTATACCAAGTTCCACCTATAATATAGTTCGTTGGTGCAAGTAATTTCAAAGCATTTTAGTCAAATTAATCTCCCCGGTGAAATAGTCTTAGTTAATAAATAACACATAAAAAGCAATCGCTATTTGCCAGAACCATAAATTTTAAGTTAATTTTATGGCTGTTGAAGAGCAGAATGTTACTCCAGGTAGTAGACTCCACACTGCCAGTCTTCAGGGCCACAGCCACCTCCTGTGGAATTAAATGGACCTGGATAAGCCTCATCAAACGTGGCTCTTGCGTTCTTTCTCTACATTAGCAGCAGACCCTTGTGTGGTTCCTCAGGCTACAAGACAGAGGGAATATGCTTTTCTAGCCAGGAAAAATAATTTAAACTCAAATATTACAAATGTGTGCAAACTAAATATCAGCAGGAATAAAGAAGATAAGCAGGCTGAATTTTCATAGTGTTACACCAAATTGTCTATTTGGTTTAAAGATTAAAGGTCACAACTGATGGCACAAATGATAAAAGTGTGCCTGAGTTTTGCGAGTATACTGGGAGAAAATAGAAAGTAAAGCAATTCAGGATATCACATGAAAATGCAGGTAGACATCAAAAAAGGGGAGACTCTTGAGAGAAGGTGGTGAAATTAGTATTTGAAAGTAGAAGTGTAAGGAAAATGCCAACTATGTTTCTAATCATTTATGAAGAGAAAATGAAGGGGGAAAGTTCTTCTAAATGAGGGGGGAGACTCAAAATCCAATGATAAGTAATAACTAAAAAAGTCACCAGTAGCACTCCTCTCACAAAACTCTCCCCAGATAAAGTCTTATTCTTCAACCTAGAATTCAGGTCTGCATTATTTGAACAAAGTGTTAGTACACACATACACACGCATATACGCATAACACATTTTTAATATATATTTATTGATTTCAGAGAGGGTGGGAAAGGGAGAGAGAGATAGGAACATCAATGATGAGAATCATTGATCAACTGCCTCTTGCACACCCCACACTGGGGATCAAGCCCGCAACCCAGGCATGTGCCCTGACCAGGAATCCAACCTTGACTTCCTGGTTCATAGGTCGACTCTTAACCCCTGAGCCATGTTGGTTGGGCTCAGCAATTTTTAAAAATTGTGTCCGAGACTTTTGAATCATGTGCCGCCACGAGTAGGAAGAGGGTTGCATAATATTTCTAATGCATAGCAGATGAGGTATAAATGTATAATTGGACAAGTTTCATGGGAAGAAAAAAGTAAAAACTTTTGAAGAAAGGGAAATTATTCTTTTCTCAATCAGCAGTGCTTTTGAAGTTACTGAAGTGAGCAGTTCTGGGATTTGAGCAAGTTTTTCACTGGGTTGCTTGCCTTATGATAGGAAAAAAGCATCATTGTTGAAATATTTATTTGCATGTAAATCTTGGTTTAGAGATGTCTCTCCTGACTTAGTACATTTCAGTGATGCTATTGAAAGGAAATTAAGACTAAATTTTCAAGCAGACTCTGTGGCATAGGTGGAAGAAATAAACCATGCACATTTTGCACGATAGAACCTCCATTATTTTGGCAGTGAGGCTGTGCGCATTATTCCCGTTACAATGTTATTCGGGAAATTGCCTATTTGATTATTTCTCGAAATAGGGTATTAAAGTTGTGGAAGGAGACAGTGCTCATTGACTAAGAAAATAAGCCCATGGGGAGAAGGGCTAATGTTCATTACCAGAAACATCCTTCTGAATTTGATTCTTTGAAAACACAGAAAAAGATTCAAAAAAACCAAATTGCTTTTGTGTAAAAGCTGTTGAATATGAGAATATCAAATACTCTCAAAAAAAAGAAAGAAACCAAGTTAGTGGCTCATGCTAAAATGTTAGCTACCATATCTTCCTTCTTACCTTTTCTTCCAGTCCCCTCCAAACACTGATGACGGCAAGACAAAAGAAGCAAGTGGTAAAGAGTCAGTGACAAGGACCAACTGAATTGTGTAGAGAAGGTCACTTCATTGAGAGATGTAGGAAATTTATATAACATTCTACCACAGCTACTTTAATTTAATTGATTTGTCTTTCTACAGAGAATATGTCTGTAAATTTACTACCCCTCAGTATAACCGCTGATGATAATGATAGTTAACACATAGTACTTGTATGTGTGTCAGCTTTTGTTCTAAGTTATACAGGTTGGGGCAAAAGTAGGTTTCCAGTTGCGAGTATGTGTAACACAGTACTATTCATTAATTATTGTATTATTTTCCATATGAACAACTGTAAACCTACTTTTACTCCACCCTGTGTAAATGTTATGTGCACATATACTATATAATCTTTATATTATGTATACATATATGTACATACACACACATGAACTCATTTCATTTTCTTAGTAATCCTACGAAAGGGAATAGATATTATTATCCCAATTTTCCAATTGTGCAAACAAGCACACAAAGAGTAAGTAATTTGCCTGAGTTCTTATAGAAAGTAACTCTGTAAGACTCAGTCTAGGCTTTTACCCTCATCCAACACAGCCTTTCTGATAACAGCAATAGTTATTGTAGGAGGTTGTACCATTGTTCCAATTATTCACTCCCCCTTCCTATAAGAGAGTTAAATATACTCATTCATTGCCATGAGACCTGCAGTGCCTTTGATCATGTGACTTACTTTGGCCAATGGAATGTGTCAGTCTACCAAGTTCCCACAAAGCTTAAAGAGACATCATGTACTTCCTCCAATTCTTTCATATCTCTCTCTCTTCTATGAAAAAATAGGTTCCATACAGATGCTGACTTCCAGCTATTGACATGTAACAGGGGACGGAATAAAGGTTTGTTGTCCCAACCCACTGAAATGTAGGGGTTACTTGTTACTGCAGCACAGCTGATTAATACTGTCACCACCTCCTCAGTGCACTGTCAGTTTAAATGATTTCTTGGATCTTGCAATTGTAATACATTGCTCTTTAGAATTCAGAAGGGTAATTTGAATGTATCTAAATAAACCAAGAATCTTCATGTTTTATCAGAAAAATATCATTACCCTCACTTTATTTTTTTTTCATTACCCTCACTTTCAGATTAAGTGACTTAGCTAAAAATCACAGAATTTGTATTGCAAACCCATTCCTAACCCTTGTCTGTGTGATTGCAAGGCACAGGTCTTTCTCATGATAGTTCATTGCATCCTCTTCCAGAAGAGAGAATATCTCAGAAGACCCACATAACCTACAGAGAGTTTGTGACACTGAAGCTTGGGAACTGAAGCTTGGAAATACCCCTAACTTGCTGGATGTGTCACAGCATTTGTTCCCTTTACTAATCTAAGACACTATAATTGTAAGTTATATTACATTGTTTAGAAAGAACTATCATTTCTAGCTGTACCTGGTTATGCTTTATAGACCTATATGCCACCATGAGAAAACTACTCTATATTTGATCAATATTAATCATTTTTATTTATGGAGTTGGTTTATTCAAGTACACACTCATTACCCCTGTGAATTCTGAAAGGCAAAGTATGACACTTTGAAGATTGCAAACTCCAATTCCACTTGATGTTTCAAAGTTATGGAGGTGAAATGTAGCTTGATCGGCATAGAAATCAGAACACATCACACTCTTGTTAGCCATTGATGTCCTGTGTGGACAATCTCCATGGCAACATGGAGAAAATGTATGATTGGACACCTTGCTTCAAGGAGTATATATACACTAGGATAAATTGAATTAAGTCCCCAGGCAATTTAAAAATCATATGAAAAATATGTTTGGTTGTTCTTCAAATTTTTAACCTAACTTTTCACTACCTTCTTGCTTCTCTTCCATCTCCTCTTTCATATAAGCTAAATTGGAATTACCAAGGTTTTGTGGGTTTTATTTGTGTTTTTAAAATTTGAACTACCAGTTAAAACAGAGAAATCTTAAAGTTTTTTCATTTATAAGCTCCCTTCCTTGACCCTGGGGGCCTTTAATATTTGAGTCATGATAATATCTTGGATGATATCACAATGCACACCATTACTTTTCTCTTGTGATAATGGCAAGACATAGAGGTTTATTACTTTTTAGGGTTTAAGAGAAGCAGTTTAAGAGAAACATTCAGAGAATGATAATAGATTACTGCAAATTGTCCTGAATCTCCCTTTGGCAAATGAGTCAGACACTCATTTCATTCAACTCTTTGGTCCTTGTGTTTAGACTCCTATATCTGTGGGTAGCAAAGTGCAGTCGGGAATAAAAGTCGTATTTATCTAACTAGCCATTGAACTTGAACGAAACAGGGTCCACTCTGATCTGCTGTGTTCTCCACTGTAAAATACAGAGTTCAAGTTGCAAACCTCTCAAGTCTTTTCCATCTTTGCACCCACTCTCTCCATGGACTCCCAGTGATTTGTATCAAGCCATCAGCTGTACCCTTCATTTACTTCACTTTACTAGGAATTTTAAATATTCTTTGGGAAGAACCCCTAGTAAGGGGATTTCATGGTAGTAAAAAGCTGGTTAGTGATAAGAATGATTCAGGGATATTTCTCCCCAACGCTCACATAAAGGAAGAAGAAAATGTTATTTAAGCCAAAATTGACTTGAGCCCGTCAGTTTTTTTTTCTTTATTCCACCAGTACAGACTTCTAGGAAAAAGAAAAGGGGACACTCTATAAACTGAACTAATTCAGAAGAGGCTGGAGCCTAGAGTCAGAGTTAATAGGTGAAAGTAAGCCCCTCACAATCCTATAAAGACATGGAACTCCCACCACAACCGAGATTGGGGTACAGTCAAGATCATTGGAATCTCAAAGAACAGAATGACTCCAGCTGACATCTAGGTAGTGGGCAGATAAATGCAATCTATTTTTAAATAGTCTAATTATGTTACATCTTGGCTTGAAGAAGCATATTTTTAAATTTTCAATATTTATTATGTGCATATCTGCTTCTTACTTACTAGAAGGTAACTGGCATAGTAGTACGAGCTCAGACCTTAGCATAAGCTGTCATTTGTTTTTGACCAGCTTTGCTGATTTTTCATTCTTTGGAAACCCAGTTTCTTCATTTCTAAAATGAACATGAAAGCACCATCTACTTCACATGGTTGTTATGAGACCTAAAATAGGAACCATAAAATGCTTCATACACACTAGGTACTGAGCAACGTGATACTTTTAAGATTTGTTCAGAAGTGTTTACTGGGTTAAAGTCTATAAAGTATGCAAAGCACCTTACCCTATGAGGTGCTTGAAGAGATTAGCGTAGCAACAGGCAATTTGGAAATGATAAAGAAAAACAAAGACCAAGCTCTTGTTGTCTTATTTTGGCTTCTGTGCCTGCTGTGTGAGCTTTGGCCTAGGAAGTGGGCTTTTTCTCAGAAAGTCTGGTACCCGGGAAGCCAGGTGCTATGGGGAGGGGTAAGTGCTGCCTAAATACGTTGCTAGGTTGATGAGCTTCCCTAAAGCACCGAGTGAGCAGAATATGTAATAGGAGCTGTCTGCCCCCCATAACAAACATTTTTAAAACACTGTCTAGAGCTAAAAAAAACATCGTTCTCATTTGTTTTCCTCTTGGTTATTTCAAAAGCATTTTTAAAGTCTGCGAAAGCACAGCGAATATCATCTGTTCAGCCACGCTTTTGCTTCTGCTTTGGATTAACGGCAGTCTTGGGTTTCAGTTCATTAGAATGTCCTGAATAGAGATAAATTAATTAACGGATTTAACAACTGGAATCAGCCTGCCCATACTTCAAAAAGATTGCACTTTCTAAAATGCCTCCAATATATCATTTTTTTAAAAGGGTCAAATGGAGGCAAACTAATTCAACTCAATTTGTCTCCTTTCAGCTTCGGGTGTTCTAAGACTGTAAAAGCTCACACCTACACAGATAGAATTTAATGTAAATTTATTGAACCATCCAACTCCTTGCAGAACACTGTAATGAATGCCTGAGTGCATAATATGTTTAATTTATATAAAAGCTGCTTTCAAAAGGCCTTTAGGTTTCACAAAGACTATTAGCCCTCCGGACAATCTTTTGAAGTTGGGAGGGAGAATAAATTATCAAGGCCCAGGGTAGCCTTGAAAGAAATACTTTCTCGTTGAAATTAAGTTTGGTAAAATAGTGCAGCTGCTGTGGCAAGCAATTTGTGATTCCATAATAAACTAAATATAAAATTACCATGTGACCCAGTAATCCCATTCCTTGTATATGCCCCAAAGAACTAAAAACTAGCGTTTGAACAAAAACTGGTACAGAG
This sequence comes from Myotis lucifugus, assembly GCF_000147115.1. Lineage (NCBI taxonomy): Eukaryota > Metazoa > Chordata > Mammalia > Chiroptera > Vespertilionidae > Myotis > Myotis lucifugus. The sequence goes on along the minus strand of NW_005871065.1, from coordinate 5,614,807 downwards.
GTGCTTATAGCAGCACCAATTCAATAGCAAAAAAAAAAAAGTAGAGCCAAATGCCCATCAGCTGATGAATAGACAAAATGTGGTATATCCATACAATGAAATATTATTCAGCCCGAAAAGGAATGACTATAGTCTATGCTGATATATGCCACAGTGGGATGGGCCTTGAAATTATTAGGCTACGTGAATGAAGCCACAACCAAAAAGCCACAGATTGTATGATTTCATTTACATGAAATGTCCGGAATTGGCAAATCCATAGACATAGAAAGCAGATTAATGGTTGCCAGGGCCAGTGGAAATGGGGGAAAGGGATGTGAACTGCTTGATGGCTATGGGTTCCATTTTGAGCAGATGAAAATGTTCTGGAACTAGATAGTCATGATGGTTGCACAACATTGTGAATGTACTAAATGTCACTCATGGTAAATTTTATAAATAATTTTTATAAATAATCTTTTTAGTAAGTTTGATTCTCATGTTTCTAAAAGGGTATAACTACAAGCCTGCCTAAAATGTAAGGGGGAAACTATAGATAACCTCGTGGTTTCCTTCAGACCCAGTGTTCCAGAGAAATAAATGAAGCCCAATTTAAGTAATTGCCCCAATTCCATGAAGTGAGCTTTTTCCTTCTAGGCTTGAAGCTCTCCTAAGTTTTCCTGACTTCTCCCCTCCTGGTCGATGTTAGTGCTTATATCATACCTATACAGGTAGTATTGCACAATACCTGTATTAGTACCACCATGTTATATCATATCTGTTCACTGGCTGATTGCCCTTCTCCACCAGACTCTAAGTTCCTTGAGTCTTGCAAGTTTTTCTGTAGTCCTTGCACTCAGCCTTGGCACATGGGAAGGATTTTCTCGTGTATTAAAGAAACAACCGTACACTGCTCCCCAATTATTACCCTATTAATGCATTAAATAGTCCTTCATAAAAGAGGATTTCATTTTCCTTCAATTAACTGAAACAAGGTCTTTGCAGGGCAATGTCATATAAGAAAACATGACTGTGGTTATACTATTTCTTATCTGGTGAATAAATATATTAAGAACATATGTTAAGTCATGAGATTTTTATGGGTTTTATTGATATTTAATTTTTAATTCTGTAAAAATGAATTAACAATTGACTAAATTGCATGAACTTTGACTACTCCAGGGCTATAGATGCTCATAAAATGTCATGACTTTAATGCCTTGAGTAGAGCAAGCATCAGTAAGAACAGTTTTGTGATTGATGGGAGAATAAAAACTATGATGGGGTAAAATCTATGTCAATGTCTTTACATCAATGTAGAATAAGAAGGTTAAGATGGAGGTGGCAAAAAGGGAGATTACTTAGAGGAATTAAAGTAACCATTTTAAAAAATATGGAGGTGGCATGGCTTTTATTGGTGTAACTGAAGATTGCCCTACACAAAATATTGGTCTTATTTTTAGTTACTGCTCTTATAGACTTACTGCTCAACTATCCTAAAGCCAGAAATCATCATTTCTGGCAGCCTTCATTGGACCTAATTGCCTTGCAGTTAATGAGCCAGTAAAATGAGTTAGCTTATTCAGTTCTTAGGCACCTATATTGCAAACAATTTATCTTTGATGGCATACCAGATAAATAGATTAAATTATCTTTTTGTTGTTGTTGTTGTTAGCTCATAGAAAGCTTAGGGCTCATTACTCAACCCGTTGCTTGCAAATATTCAAGACTTAATATTTCAAGTACTGATCTTACCATGGCGTCAACTATTCTGTCCTATTTTATTTCTCTTTGTCCCACTTTTTCATTCATATGTTTCTTCTGCCTTTACCTTGCACATATTTTTGTAGGTTGACGTAAATGATATATATATATATATATATATAGAGAGAGAGAGAGAGAGAGAGAGAGAGAGAGCATAAAACAAGTCACAACAGTACTCAACCCGTTGCTTGCAAATATTCAAGACTTAATATTTCAAGTACTGATCTTACCATGGCGTCAACTATTCTGTCCTATTTTATTTCTCTTTGTCCCACTTTTTCATTCATATGTTTCTTCTGCCTTTACCTTGCACATAGATTCTACCCATTTGAGTTTCTTAAACAAGGAAACAGAAAGTACATATTATCCCAAAATACTTAGCCAATATCTAAAGAACTTATAAAAGTTGCCTTAAAAACACCTGTCATATGACTAAATTCAACCATTTTCTGCCCCTATGAATATGTTGCATGTGTGTAGAGAAGTATCTGTGGACTTCTAGATGAAGGAATCTTTTCCCCTCATTTTAATATTAGGAAAAGTAAAGGGATTGGAAGGAGGGGGCATAAGAGGGCCAAAATTGTCCTTTGTCATCGCAGGAAAGCATAAGAAAGAAGCCTAATCGCATTATTTAGAAGGTAAAGAATTGAAAGCGGTTTCCTTTGGGTGGGGGTGGGTAGAGGGTGGGAGATGCCATTAGAGCACTGATGGTTTTTGTGTAAGACTTTTGGACTTTATTATTTTGTAGCTATTACATGCATGTATTCCTGTAATAAAGTTAAACTTAAATATTCTTTAATGGCCACCTTGCTCTTTTAAGGATGACACCTGAAATCCAGAGCATAGCTTGCAAGGCCAGTCATCAGATAGCCACCTGGCTTACCACTCCAGCCACAGTCCTCACCATCTTACCCCTTCCTTCTCGTATCCAACTGCACGGAGCTTCTTTCTCCTCCTCCTAGGTGATGAGGACTTTGCCCACCTCAGGGACTTTCCATAGCAGCTGCTTTTGCCTAAGACTGTCTGCTCATCCTCTTTGCTCCCAGCCTTCCTTTGGCTCTGCTTCTGCGCACTTTCCATCTCCCATCACATTCAGGTTAAGTGTGCTTCCTATTTATTTTCTCAGCACTCTGGATTATAAAAATCCAGTGGCCCTAACGCCATAAGGACCAAAGACTGGTCACCAGGAAGCTGCGTGCGCGGCAAGGTGTGAGCGGGTAGGCGGGGCCACACAATTTCTCACGGTGGGCCTCTAGTTCTATTATAGCATCCTATTGAATTATCTATTATAGCATCCTATTGAATTATCTGACCCCTCCTCTAGAGTATAGAGAACTAGAACCCCATCTAGCAAGATGTTTATTTCAGAGTTGATGCTCAACACATGCCTAGAAAAGTGCCTGACACCCAGCAGGCACAACACTAAAGCTGAACCAAAGAAAGGGAGAAACGAAGGGTAGGAGGGAGGGAGAAAGAGTAGGGGGAGAGAAACAAAGACTGTTTGGACTGTTAGATTTATGCTGTTAACGGGACTTAGAATTTAAGTTTAGCATTGTTTTCTATTCCCTTCCCTCGTTAACTTCACTATAGATACTCTAAGCTCAGTGTTCTCATATCACCACCTAAGCTAGTTCACATAAAAGAATTGGTGAAAACGTTGTTTCAAAAGGCATTCGCTGGAGACAATAATGCTTAATCTGAAGGAATCCCAGAGGTCATGTTGAGTTCAACCCTAAACGAGGAAATTGAAGCCCAGAGACACCCATGACTCACCCACATCACACAGCAAGTTCAGCTCGGAGCTGACACCTGCAGCTGCCTCTTCTGACTCCCCAACCTTCACTATCTCATGGCGGTATTGCCACCACTAAGGGATCAGGATGAAGGTGATGTTTCCAGTGTCAGACAGGCAAGCTTTCTTGCAGTTCCTAACAGCCTCAGGCAACACCTACCGCAGAGGGTTATTGTGGGTTTAGTGAGCTACTGGCTGTGACACCACATGGTACAGTATAAATTGTAAAGCACTTGGTAAACTGCAGGTTGGGGTAAACTGTAAACCAGGAAGCCAGGACAAATGCTGGTAGGCTCCAGAGGACGTGGGAAATCCTGTGGGAGAAGGAGTTCAATGGTCAGACCATTTACTGTGAATTCCAGAGTCTCCATGAAGTTTGAAGGGGGTGCCTCTCAGGCAGGCCTCCTCCCTTGTGCTCTAGTTGGTCCTCATTCAAGGCATGTGTGTAACTTTGAAGCAACCACATGATGTCTCTGGAGTCCTGAGCCCGTAGTTTCTGATGACATCCACTGTTGCAATCAGACCATGCATCTTCCTAAACCTTCATTCCAGGAGGTTGTTGGGGTTCCAGTGGATGTTAGGGTGCTTCGGGTGCAAGGAGCTGAATCCCAAATAAAAACAGCTTAAGCAATTGGGTTTTATTATGGTTGTCACCTCACAGATCAAGGCTAGTCCTAAGCAGTCAGTCTCAGGGTTGGCTTAGCAGCTCAACGATGCCATCACAGGCACTGCTTCTTTTCATCGTTCTGTCTTCCCAGCCTCCAGTGCCCATAAATCTTCCGCCTTGTTCACAGCGTGGCTGCAGCAAGTACCAGCCTTACAGCCTCTTGTTACAAGGCTCCTAAGCGAGGAAGGTAAGGAGGAAGAGAGCTTACCGCTCTTCTCTCCTTTTGTAAGAAGAAGTGTTTCTCAGTAACTCCCCCAGCAAACTTCCCTTTATGCCTCCTGAGTCTTAACTGGATAGATGCCATAGCCCTCCTGAGCTCCCAGCAGGGCTGGGAACAGTGAAACTGTCATTCTCAGTCTCTAACTTGGAATGGAGCACTTCCAATAGGTGAGAAGGATGAGTAAACTGTTCCGCTGGGTAGGCTGTTAACAGGACAATACTTCCCATGTATTAATCCATGGGATCTCACGACAAGCCCAGGGGGCACGTGCCTGCAATGATTATTGTCTTAGAGCAGCGGTTCTCAACCTGTGGGTCGCGACCCCTTTGGCAGTCGAACGACCCTTTCATGGGGGTTGCCTAAGACCATCCTGCATATCAGATATTTACATTACAATTCATAACAGTAGCAACATTACAGTTATGAAGTAGCAACGAAAATAATTTTATGGTTGGGTCACAACATGAGGAACTGTATTTAAAGGGCCAGAAGGTTGAGAACCACTGTCTTAGAGAGATGCAAACTGAACTTCAGAGATGTTGAGCAGCACAGTGAGGTGGTGAAGGAGCCAAGATCCCAACTCCATCCCTGACTCCTGAGGCTGCGCTCCTGACTCCGCAGGGCATCACCACTCTGGCCTGCAGTGTGTGCCACAGCGGCAGTCCCAGGCTGCTTCTCAAGTCTGACACATGAAAGGCCTGAGCCATGCTCATCTCTCTCTGAAGTGCAAATGTGACCTTTCCCCTGACTATAGTCAGGGTGTGGGTGAGCAGAGCAGAGAGGCACCCCAGAGCGACAGGGATTGCTTCCTGCCACCACCAGCTGGGGGTGTGATCAGGGCAAGGGCTGGGGTCAGAGAGTCCATACCAGGGGCCAGTCATAAACAGTCAGCAGCCCGTGGTGCTCCCGCAGGTGTCAGAAAGTCTGGGCTTGACAGGGGTGAGTGATTGAAGAGTCCAGATACAAGCAGACAGGATTAGAATAAAATAGTTTCTAAGTGGCAGGACTGTTTTAGAGGCCACTTCCCCTCTTCCTCTCATTGTCAAATGAGAAAACTGAGGCTCAAGTAGGGTAGAGTAATTTGTCCCAGATCACCCACTAGTTTATGTAGAAATGAGGGCTATTTTTTCCCCTAAGTGGACACACATAACTCAATGAAGCCTTCTAAGTGTGACCCTTGCAAAAAGCAGCCCTAGCCCATCACACGTGCATCTGTTACCACCTCTGTTGTAATTTTGAGTTTATTCACTTGTGCACGGGTCTCCCCCATTGCTCCAGGAAGGTCACAATAGCCGACCACACCCGACCCTTCACATGAATCTTCACAGCTTCACTTGCTGGCTGAGTGACCATGGCAAGCCGCACGACCTATCCAATACTCATTCTTCTCCTCTATAACATGGGAAAAGCGATAGTTCCTGCCTCACACAATTGTTGGGACCATTAAGTTTTAAATGGCACATAGCACTGTACGCCTGGCAGATTCTGGAGCTGATAAGTAGCAGTGACAGTTTATTTCATATGTCTCTAGTGCCTCCCAATTTGGATAATCAATGTATCAATCAACAGAGGAGACTCTGAGTCAACAATGAAACAGACCTCAGGCAGCAGGGTGTGAGGGAGACAAGATGTGATGAAGAAAGAGGCAAAGGAAAGGTCTAGTGCAAAACGGTAGTAAGCACACAGCAGCAGAAAAGCCTTCACCACTCACTCATTCAGGTTCTTCAGTTTGGGCTCCTGATAAATAAGACAGGTATTGCTTTTATTAGCTTTTTTTAGACAGATCTAAAAAATTCAAAGCAATTTGCTTTAGTTCATGTAGCTGACAAGTAGCAGAGCCAGGACTAAACACCAAGGCCAAATGACTTAAAAAAAACATGTTCACACACCTACAAATCATTGTGAGGGTCAAATAAGCTAACACACGTGGAGTTCCAGCTCAACGCCCAGCACAGGAGCGGTGGCCCCCCGGCTCTGGTTTCATTATTATCATTACACTAGAGGCCTGGTGCACGAAATTCGTGCAAGGGGCTCAGCCCTCCCACCTCCGGCTACCTCAGCTGGCCCTCACAGCCTTGGCTGGCCCTCGCAGGCCCAGCTTCGTCCGGAAGATCGTCCAGGCGGTTGTTCTGCTGTTCGGTCTAATTAGCATATTAGCTGTTTATTATATAGAGTCCATGGCCCCTCCCTCACTGGCCCCAGCAGAGAAAGATGGTAGCACTAATGCTCCTAAGAGGAGGTGGCACCTGCAAACTCTCCACATACATCAGAGCCAGAATCGGGAAGCAGCGAGAGGCACACAGCCCCGTGAGAACACAGCCTGGCTTGGGCTGTGGTCCGGGGTGGGCGCCCATCTCAGAGTGACGTTGCCCAGTTCTTGGTTCAGGGGAAACAAGAGGCTGCCAGACCTAGAGGTGGGCAAGGTGGCACAGGTTTGGCTCTAAACCTACCTGTACTTCTAATCCTCCCATGACCTTCATTAATAATATGGCCAAGGGATCTCTTCCCCTTTGGGGACAGCATGGATGGACCTAGAAAATATTATGCTAAGTGAAATAAGCCAAACTGAGAAGGACCAATATCACACGCTATCACTTATTTGTGGGATCTAATGAACAAATGAATTGACCACCAAAATAAGACCCGAAGCATGGAGGCATGGAACAGACTGACATGCCTTGATGTGGGGTCGGGGGGAGTGAGAAGAGATAAACCAAAGAACTTATATACTTACGTGCATAGCCCATGGACATGGGCAATAGGGTAGTGAAGACCTGGGAGGAGGAGGTAGAGGCTGGGGGCGGGGGTAGGGGGCAGAATGGGAGGTATCTGTAATACTATCAACAATTAAAAATATATTTTAAAATAATAATAATAATAATAATAATAATAATATGGCCAAGAGGCAGGAGAGACTGCTGCGGTGGTGAGCTAGCTACAATGAAAGCCGACAAGAGAGAGAGGGAGCAGCTGGCTCTGGAAAGACTTGTGCCAGACCCAACGCCTGGAAGGGCTCAGCCATGATTACAGCGTTAAATAAACAGATCTGATGGCTGCCCAGGGGCCGTTCCCTGACAGGGAAGGGACCAGGGGAGTTGGGATTCTCGTAATTACACCGGTGCAGGCTCAGCCATCCTGGGTTTACCCACACTTGACTCTGATCTGTCCCCAGGCTGGGGGTGCCAGACGCACCTGTTACAGCAGAAGTAGTGTGACAAGCCAAGCACCACGGGGCTTCATTCAGGCCACCTGTAAAGGAATGTAATGCCTAACAACCTGCGTAATGCTCATAATTGTCATAATTAATTTGGCACCTCTTCCCTGGTAGGTGTTACACCAGTACCATATAGCGAGAGCCCATTTCCTGTTAACAGGGTTCCCCCCACCCACCCCTGCATAATTAAAGCTGTGAGAATGGTGTCATTTAGAAAAGCCTTAACACCCTATTTTCCTCCCACATTCTTTTTTGTTTCTCTTCTTTGGCCCCCCTGCTACCCACTGTTGGTATGCACACCTCACTTTCTTTGGCTCAGCCAGTTACTGCTTCCCTGTTGCATAATTTAGGTTATAATTATTTTCTCATTTCCTCTCCAGCTGGCAGTAGTTTGGTCCCTTCCACCTCGTATTTCTTTAAAATGTCACACTGTTGCTTCAGCTTATTTAAACACTCTGGAAGGTGGGGAAATGTAACTATCGTAGGCATGTCCCACAACCCTTAGAAGAGTGGCCCTGATGTATTTCCATGGGCCACAGGCAACAGGACCAGAACCCAGCAAGCTAACAACAAACAGCTAAGTGCTCTGTAAAGAAAAGAAAAAATACAGAGATGAAAACAATCTGGCTTCTGCTACTTCAAATAGAAAGAAAAACAATAGGTGAGGGATATAATATGAGAGCAGAATTCACTTTAAAAGGGGAAATAGTCCAGCCAGCCTGGCTCAGTGCTTGAGGGTTGACCTATGAATCAGGAGGTCACAGCTTGATTCCCAGTCAGGGCACATGCCCGGGTTGCGGGCTCGATCCCCAGTGTGGGGTGTGGCAGGAGGCAGTTGATCAATGATTCTCTCTCATCTTGATGCTTCTATCTCTCTCTCCCTCTTCCTTCCTCTCTGAAATCAATAAAAATCTATTTTAAAATAAATACATAAATAAAAGAGGGGAAACAAAGCAAAACCATTTAATGACCATAGTGCCCCACATACCAAGTTCTCGTTGTATCTCCCTATTGACAGTTAATACCACAGGCCAACCCCACTAATTTGGGCTTCCAAAAATAAGAGACTTTGGAAACAAAGGGTTTCTTATTCCATTTCTGCATCTGTCACTCCTAAAAGATACAGTGATCCAAAGTTCATTGCTGAAAGATTAAAAAAAAAAAAGTGGTGACCAAAAACTTTACAATAAACTGGTGGACATTTTGTTGTTGTTGTTGTTTGAATAAGTGAAAAACAATGCATCCCCTTTAAAAAATGAATGGTAAGTATTTTCTAAACACAAAATCACTTTGTAAATTTACACTTTGTAAATATTAAATTTTAAATGTGCATGAAAATGTCTGCTCCAACATTTAAGTAGAATCTTTTCAGAGAACAGATCACCAGGAATTCCACCAGCTCTTTTATCAGAATTTCTATAATTTTGAGGAAGAAACATATAGGAAATCTGTTTTACAAACATAATTAAGAAATCAGTTCTTCTTGACACACCCTTGCCTTTCCCCAACTCCTTCTTTCCCTAGTGTTTTCTCCCCTCCTCCTCCTCCTCCTCCTCCTCCTCCTCCTCCTCCTCCTCCTTCTTCTTCTTCTTCTTCTCCTCCTCCTCCTCCTCCTCCTCCTCCTCCTCCTCCTCCTCCTCCTCCTCCTCCTCCTTCTTCTTCTTCTTCTTCTTCTTCTTCTTCTTCTTCTTCTTCCTCTTCTTCTTCTTCTTCTTCTCCTAAGCCTTTTCTCCCTATTTCTTCCCTCAAGGCTTGGACCTTTGTTTTCGTTCTCCTAAGCTCCAAGGGCCCTTCTGTAATTTGTTTCTTGCGCCCATGAAGCCCAGCTGGCTCACTTCTTCGATGGCTCACTTCTACCTCTGTGACTTTCTAAATGAACTTTTGTTTGTTTTTGAGTCTTTTCTCTGAATCCTTTTTTAGCCAAAACTCAAGGACCAAGGCCTAACATCTGGTGCCGTCCACCTTTAACAATGCCACTTTCTTAAGTCTATAGCTTGATCACTTACTCTCAGCAAACAATCAGAACTCCCATCCATCTCTACCTTCCCCTCTCCTCCCGGACCAAAAAGAAAAAAGCAGTTTGTTTATTTAGAAGCCAAGAACTCATAAAGTAGAATGTCTCAAGAAATCCAGTGGTCAGGTAACAGGATTTTGCCAACTGCTCATTGATAATGGCCATGGAACTTGAACATTAGTAATACATACTTCTGTTTTACAAAGGAAAGAAATTAAGTTACAAAGGATTAGAATAATTCAATTATTGTGACCAAAAAAAAAAAGTAAGGACAACCTAAACTTGGTTCAGAGAATCCTCAAATGCTCACACACATAAAACAACTTGTATTTATTTTAACAAAAAGACCATGCCTATTTGGTTTTCCTTTGTCTCCAAGAACTAATTTTTATTGTAAATTCAATATTAAAATTACATACATTTTAAATGTTTTAATTTTTACAGATAATGACCATTATGAGTATCACTTAGGCTGCAACTGTTTTTTGTTAATTTTACTTTTTGCATTAAGAAGGCAGCACTTTTAGGGTACAGGAAGCTATTCTAATTCAAAAAGAATCATTTTTACTCCTAAAACTCATCAAGAGAATTGTATAAGTAAGGAATCTTTTGCATACAAGTCATAAAACTCCACCTCAACTGACTTAGGCAAAAATAAATTTATTTAGGAGGACACTAGAGTATTTTCTTGTATCCAAATGACAGCAAGGGATGGTGTTTTATTCTGCTCAACCTCAGGGACAAGGAAGAGTAGCTCTATCCCTCCCGTTTTGTGCTCAGTGGTTTAGTTTTAACCTCCTTCCAGCAGCTTCCAAGTCCCCCACCCCACAGCTTCTGCCATCAGGAAATACTCATCTACTCCCTTAGTTCTAGTTCAAACACTCCCAAGGACAAGCTGATCAACCTGCCTTGATCTGCATAACTACTAGTATATGCAAGGAGGTGGGGCACAATTATAATAGATTCTATCTAAAGAGTGTGGTTAGGCCCTGGCTGGTGTGGTTCAGTTAGTTGGAGCATTGTCCTAGGTACTGAAGGGTCAGGGGTTCAATTCCTTCCTGGTCAGGGCACATACCCAGGTTTCTGGTTCAATTCCCAGTTGGGGCATATACAGGAGGCCACCAATTGATGTTTCTCTCTCTCCCTTTCCCTTCCTTTCTCTCTAAAATCAACAAAAACATATCCTTGGGTGAAGGTAATTCTATATAATAAAAGCCTAATATGCTAAGTGTCTGCTCAACCAATAACAGCGTAATATGCTAATGATATGCTAAGGCTGCTCAACCACTGGCTATGATGTGCACTGACCACCAGGAGTCAGACAGTCAACCAGTTGCTATGACGTGCACTGACCACCAGGGGGCAGACACTCTGACCAGTAGGTTAGCTTGCTGCTGGGGTACGATCAATCAGGACTGAGCAAGACAGGCCGGAGATGCCCTAGAGCCCTCCCACAGTCCCTCCCCGGCTGGCCAACCTCCCGCTTCCCTCCTCGGCACCGATCATGCACCGTTGGGGTCCCTCAGCCTGGCCTGCGCCCTCTCGCAATCCGAGACCCCTCAAGAGGTGTCAGAGAGCTGGTTTCGGCCCAATCCCGCAGGCCAGGCCAAGGGACCCCACTGGTGCACGTGCACCGGGCCTCCGATAGATAGATAGATAGATAGATAGATAGATAGATAGATAGATAGATAGATAGATGTTAGACTGTAGGCAAAAGTACGTCTCAAAAGGGGGGAATAATACTGAACAGCTAACTAGACAGACAAACCAAGAATAAGCAAATAAAACAAAAGAAAGCCCAGGTTCTGAAATGTTAAGTAATGCCAGAAAGTTTAGGTGGCATAGATAGAATGCTGGAAATTGGGATAGAATGCTGAAAGTTGGCATTAAGGCATTCTTGAATACATTTTTTTTTCCTATTTCCCAGCAATGAATAACTTGGTAACACACCATTTTCTCTCTTGGAAGTTTTGTCACATCCTCATGGCATCTAAGTTTGTGGCCTATAAACGGTCCCTAAAATCTCATTCAAAGCATCCAGAATGTGACTTTCAGAACTGTTTTGAAGTTGTCTGTTACTCGGGGGTTCAGATTTTCAGGCACGCATGTCCTTATTCCAGATTCACAGCTTTATCTTCTGATGCAATTTCCAGTTCATACTCCTTTTTCAATTGCTGCATTTTTACTTTAAATTCAGTAAAGTTTTGCCCAGCTGACGATTTTGGAAATGCAATTCCAGCTAAAAGTTAGAAAAGAATGAGAAGGTTTTTTGTTGTTGTTGTCGTTGTTTTTAGCCTGAGATATGGATCAAATGAAACTGTTCTCTGCCCAGAAAAAAATAAGGAGGTTGTAGCAAAGGAAAATAAGATATCAAGAAAGATGTATTTCTCATCTGATTCTCCAGTTCTGACTGTTTGGCCTGGCTATAAAACTGGCTTTCTGTATGACAAGGTAAAATCCAGATATACAAATAGCTTTTGAAATGGCCTTGAAATGAAAACAAAAATAGCTGATGCACAAAGCTGTCCATATGAAAGATTCCTACGCATGGAAGGCTGTTTTCAAGCAATGGCATGTGATCTGCGGAGGAAATCATTTATCTTTATGAGCTTTCTGAGCTACAGGCTAACTGCCCGGGGCCACCTGAGCATTCAGGGCCTGGGCCCATTTACTGGGTTACTTGTCATTTCACATTTTAGGATTTTAAATGGTCTCCCTGTCGAGCAAAAACATCTAATAACACCTTAGAGGCACATGTACAGTTATGTGTAGTTATATAATCTAACAATTTTCACTCTAGAGTGAAATTTGCTACCTAGCAAGACTGATGTATACCCTCTTCCAGCGGGAATTTGTGAAGGCCCTCATGTATTAGAAAATAGGTCACTTGAGCTGTTTAATCAAGAGGCAATCCACAAAAGAGCTTTGTCCAACATAATTTTTGTATTATAGTTGAAAACTAACAAGCAACTATTTGCAAATTTCTTTAATTACTGTCCTGTTTAATACAGTTCACGAGGACCCTGTTCTGTCTGCTTATACCCTTCAGCAACTCACCAACAGAAACCACCCCAGAAGGACCAGGATGTTCTGTTGGTAAAAATCAAATATTGGTGGTCCCCTCCCAATTTGCAAAATAAAGTCTTTGGGGTTTTTTTTTGTTTGTTTGTTTGTTTTAATATATTTCTATTGATTTCAGAGAGGGAGAGAGAGAGAGATAGAAACATCAACGACAGAGAATCATTGATTAGCTGCCTCCTGCACCCCCCGCCCCTACTGGGGATCAAGCCTGCAGCCCAGGCATGTGCCCTTGATGGGAATCAAACCCCAGACCCTTCAGTCCCCAGGCCAACGCTCTAGCCACTGAGCCAAACTGGGTAGGGCAAAATAAAGTCTTTGGATACTATTTTCTTTTCATTTTCCTCTGACACATTTTTCTTCATTCTTCATCTGCTGGAACCACAGCAAGAATTAGCAAAGAATAAATAAGTGAGCACCCAGCCAACACACATTAACAGAAAGCCCCTGTACCTTAAGTACAGGATGCTTGAGTTCTCCAGTGCGGCATGGGTGCTCTGTAATCCTGCCCTTCTTTTCCAGATTCATTTCCTGGCACTCTCTTCCTTGCTGCTGCTCCAAAATCTTGCCTGGCCCGAAATAAAAACACCAAACTGAGCACATCTCCTCCTGGCCCTCGGCTGAGGGTGCCCCTGCTCAACCCAGTGAAATGCCAACTCTTAGCAGTCCCTTCCCTGTTGCCTCTTATCTGTATTTCCCCAGCATTCTGTCCATGGGCCTCTCACAGCACACAGACTAGACTAGCCTGATGATTGATGGCAGGGTTTGTTTCATATATGTAATTCCCCAACAGTGGCTGCACTGCCTGGACACACAACACGGTGGGTTCTCTGTGTGTTTGTTAAAAGACTGGGTGAAAGCATGAATAAATGTATGAACAGATGAGTATCCATCTTCTACATTCATGGCGAGAAGCAAGGAGTAAAATTATCGATAATGGAACAGCATCTAAGTAATTATGTGTGATTTACACCTGTTTAGGAAATCCAAACAACACTGCTTCCTTCACTTTTCTTTCATCATGGATCCTTTTGAGAATCTGATGAAAGCTACGCACCCTCTCTGTGGTATAAAAAAAATGCATTTTATGCACATACTAAATTTCACATACAATTTTAAGTATTTAGAATCTCTGAAATCCACTCATAGACCCTAGAAATCAATGCATCCCACTAAGAAGACCATTTCAAACAATAATAGCATAAATCGCAGCATGACTCTAAATTAATTGAACCTTGAACCCATTCATTATTGTTCCTTACACAAATACCACCCCAATATATGATATATGCACATATGTACACGCATGTATGATTATTCTTATAGAAATCTGATTAATGGCCCATTATCAGAAACTGCTTCTTCTAATGGTGATGATGTTAAGTTAATTTTGCCTCTTCCTCATGAGTGGCCATACCCATGGTGAAGTGGGTGGTCAAGATGTTATCTATAGTCTGTAGCCCTGGAACACAACACCTGTGTATGCATGAAATTCTCTGATTCCTTTCTGGGAAAAACTTTTTGATTTTTGAAAGCTATATATTTGACATCTTTTAGGTACAACCAGTCTCCAAGTTCTATAATAATCTATCCTATCTAATAATAGACAAACATGGTAATTGACCGTACCTTCGCTATGCCTCCCATTGGCTAATCCGTGCTATATGTAAATTAACCACCGACAAAGATGGCGGCTAATTTGCATACTGCAGGCAGGGCGGGACAGCGCCATCCTGCCTGCCCCGCCGCATCTGGGCCTGCTATCTGCGACCCGGGGCGGCGGGCGTCCATGTGCAACCCGACCTGGGGCGGCCAGGTGGGGCAGCAGCGATCCGCCGGCCCCGCCCGGGCATCCCGTGTGCGACCCAACCCCCTGATTGGCCCTGCCGTGTGCGTGACCCGGGGCAGCGCCCCAACCCCCAGATTGGCCAGCCGGCCCCTATCAGCCCCAATCACTGGCCAGGCAGAGGGACCCCACCCATGCATGGATTCGTGAACCGGGCCTCTAGTAATTATCATAATAAGAGCCAATGAATAAAGACAAGTGCTAGGCACTTTATATAACATCATCTCAAATCCTGAAAGCAATCCTATGACATTATCTCCATTTAACAGGTGAGTAAATGGAAACTCAGACTTGCTAATTAACATTCCCAACGTTGTAGGGCCAGTAAGCAGAGCCTGTAAATGTGAATGCTGGGATTTGAATCCTCAGTTGTTTGGAATTTTATTCTCCACCTCATCCTCATCCCCAATTCATTACTTGCCTAAAGCGCCAACTGGTGAAGTGATTGTCAGAATGTTAATGTTGGAAGGTATCTGAGTTTACTTAATGTAATCTCTTCATTTGTCTTAAATATGAATCAGCTGAGGTGCAGGAAGGGGTGGTGACATCCCAGGTCAGCAGCACAGAGATGGTGAAGCAAGGTCTCTCTCTGCCTTCCAGTTTTCATCTTGGCCCACAGCACATACTAACAGGGGATCTCCTATCCAGCTGCTCAGATGCAGGGGAAAATCACATTTCTTCAATATGGTTGGGTTAGAATCCTAATACATCCTTTGTCAAACTTGAATTGTTTACACGGGGAAAATTAGACACACTACCTTATTGCCCTTCTGAAACTCAGGAACAAGATATTATGTTGTTTCTTTTTCTTTAATATATTTTTATTGATTTCAGAGAGGAAGGGAGAGAAACATCAATGATGAGAATCATTGATTGGCTGCCTTCCACATGCCCCCTACCAGGGATGGAGCCAGCAACCAGGACATATGCCCTGACTGGGAATCAAACCTTGACCTCCAGGTTCATAGGTCGATGCTCAACCACTAAGCCACACCAGCCAGGCATAAGCAACGCTATTTTAAAGTTTGAGTTGCTCGTACTCGTTTTGTCCTTTTCAAATTTTGTCTAATTTGGAAATTGTTTAAATTCAAAAACAGTCATCTGAAATACTGGTATTTATCGTTTTTCATCTTGTTTAACATTCAAACCTACCCTGCCTAATCCTTAAAAGCTACAACTCTACATAACATCTTATTGCCTGTTTTCTGAATTCTTACGAAGGGGAAAGATAAGAGGAAAACTTGCGGAATTAAAGACAGAGTTGCTGGTGGGCTCACTCCATCAACCCCATAAAAGTTTTCTTCATTGAAATTTCCTCCTCCACGCCCCATACTAAAGGTTCCCTTTAGGGAACTTTCTATAGAAAGGAGAAAAAAAAAAAAAGCAAGTTGGGGAGCTGTTACTGGGCCTTGGGCTTGTCACTAGTAGACTCAGCCCCCAACAGGCGCCAGCACCCGGCTCCTGCAGGACCCCTTCCGCCCAGCTGCATTAGGGGAGGGCAGGGCGTCAGCCCCACGTGGGGCCGCGAGGCAACCCTTCCCGGGGAGATCCAGGGCCAGGGCCCAGCTCCCGGGCGCTGCACGCCCCTTCTCTCTCCCCTCCCTGAACAGCTTTCCTCGCCTCGCTGGCCCTCGCGTGGACCACGCGGCCCGCAAACCCCCGGCGAGGACCACGCGGAGGGCGGCTCCAGTGGCCGCCAGGGCGCGCTCAAGCAGCTCGGCGCGCAGCCGGGCCAGGGCGCTCGGTCCTGCCGCTCCGCCCGCGCCTCCCGTGCGCGCCTCGAGTCCCCGCCTGAGGTCTTCCAGCCGCGGGCTGGCGGCCGGGCCCTCCTCCCGGCGTCCACGCTCTTTGCGGGACACGGCGGGTGGGGCTATAGCCCGACTCTGACTGCGCTCGGTGGGCCCCCAGGACATTCGGTCTCTGCCGTGGCCGAGCCCCAAGGTGGAGTCGCGGGGTCGCAGCGTCCAGGCAGGTATTGCTAAGGGCTTGTTTCCTGGGCAGGATTGGGCTGGACAGGGCAGGGCAGGGTAACTAAGGAACAAGGAACGCGCGGGACCCAGCCCAGTGGGACGCCGCTGATGCTCCGCCACTCGGGGGCGCTCCGCTTCTCCCAGCCTCACTGTCCTTTCTCTCCTTAGCAGCCGTCGGAGGGTGGTTGCCATATCCCCTCCAAGAGGCGTCAGCTGCATCACTTTCTCGCGCTCCTTGGAGTGTCTTTCTAAGAGGAAGGCTTGGGTCCATCCAGGTAGGTGGAAGTTTACGTACAGATGGAGGGTTTGAGACCAAAGGGAGGATATTTTGTCACAAACGCTGCTCCTGTTGCCTTATTTAATATTTCATCCCTTTAAAATCATTTTTTTCTTACTCACCTGCCAGGCACCGCGCGTGACAGGTGTTGGGGATATAAAGTCTAATTAGGCTCCTTATCTCTCCCGGGTTTTGCTCACAGTCCAGTGGGAGGAGCTAGGGCCTGCTTGGAGGCAGGAAGAATGGTTTTTGCGTCAGCCCAGCAATGAACGAGGCACTTGGGGTTCTGAATTCCGTGCTCCTGTGTACACTCGACTTCTTTCTGCCACTTTCACATTCATGAAACAGTTAAAATGAAAAGTAGAAGTTCCTCCTAACCCAAACTGTGTTGTTTTGGAAATCCCAATCAGGGTAATCCTGTGCCACTATTACTCATGTGTCCTCTATCAGTGAACATAATCCACTGCCTCTTTTTGATCTAATGGAAAGTTTCTAAAAAGGAATAAACAAAACTTTTGTGTGATCATAGAATGCAATTTCATACTCCCCCCCCCCAAAAAAAAGTGGCAGAGATGTTCATACAGGACTTTCACCTTAATCATCCATTCAATAAAGATTTACAAATCATCTGTTATGTTCCAGGTCTGCTATCGGCACTGAAGGCAATAGAGCTGATGTTTATTAGTGCTTACTGTGAGCCAGGCACTTTTCACGAGTTAACCCATTTTATCTTTACAATAACCATAGGAGGTACTCACTGTTAGTTTCTGCATTTCACAAATGAGGAAACTAAGGCAGGGGTTAAGCTAAATGCCCCAAATCACAAAATGTAACTGGTCATCTAATGACTTGCACCTGGGAAGGCTGGCTTGCGTTCTGAAGCCCGGAGACACACCCTGGATACACACTACCTCCCAAAGAGGGAAAACAGTCGCCCATTTTACATGGTGCAAGAATGAGTGTTCAAATTCCGAATGCTCAAAAATTCAGCTCTACTGAAATGGTGAAGGCTCGACGAGACAAGGAGGAATACAGATTATCAGGCCTCTGCAGATCATCGGCCAAATTTAATACCTTACAATAGTTTACAACCTAAGCACCATCAAAGGTTTCATAAATTGTTTCATAAAGATTCTGAGGAAACCTTTGAAGAAGTGTTCTATTGATAGAACTTATGAAAACCCATACGGTTTACCAGGAACCAACAGAGTATAATTTTAGGTGTTTGGGAATTTTGTTGGCTTTTTTGGTTGATGGGTTGATGGGGCTTGCCAGCACTAGTCAATATGCAGTATAAATGTTTATGTGCCATAAATATTGAAAATGAGTTTTCTGCCATGATTTTTCACTTGTTTTCAGATCATTTACTTCAACAAGAATTTCAGTTAAGTTTGGTTTAATTCAACAAACAGTGAATGGGTCATGTTCTGTGTCAAGCATTGTACCAGGTGAGGGAGATAAAAACAGGAATAGGCACAGTTCTTGCCCTCCCGAAACGCAGAGCCTAGAACAGCGGTTCTCAACCTGTGGGTCGCGACCCCTTTGGGGGTCAAACGACCCTTTCACAGGGGTCGCCTAAGACCATCAGAAAACACATATATAATTACATATTATTTTTGTGATTAATCACTATGCTTTAATTATGTTCAATTTGTAACAATGAAAATACATCCTGCATATCAGATATTTACATTATGATTCATAACAGTAGCAAAATTACAATTATGAAGTAGCAACAAAAATAATTTTATGGTTGGGGGTCACCACAACATGAGGAACTGTATTAAAGGGTTGCGGCATTAGGACGGTTGAGAACCACTGGCCTAGAGGAACAAATTCAGTCATTCATTCACAAGGCAATTTTTATTTAATGTCTTATTCTATAGCAAGTATTACACAAGGTGCTCAGGCTACACAAGTAAGCCCAGAAAACAAAATAATGTTTAAAAACAGACTGGTTTTTACCACAAATGAGTAATTTCCTTCCATAGGTTGATAATTTTCAGCTGCGGTCCATCTTGAATTTTTACAATATATTTTTTTCTTTTGCACATCTAAAGTGAGTTGCAGTATTAGGGAACTGGAGTGAATATAATATGCAGAGACACTTGAATTATTAAATGTACTAGTTATTCATTACCACATAACAAATTACTTCAAACTTTAGTGGCTTAAAGCAACAGTAAACATTTATTATCTCTCATGGTTTCTGTGGGCAAAAAATTGGGCACAGCTTAGGTCATCATCAGGACTTTCATGACCTTGTAGTTAAGTATCAGCCAAAACTGCAGTTATCTGAAGCTGGGTGTGGTTGGAGCTGGAGATCTATTTGCAATGTGAATTACTAACCTAGTTAGATAAAATATACACAAGGTCTATTGAGGAAAACTCTGCTGAAAGAAATCAAAACAGAACTATGTAAATGGGAGATAGTCCATGTTCATGGATAGGACTCAACATTGTCAAGATGTCAGTTCTTCCCAATACAATTCCAGTGAAAATCTCAGCAAGTTATTTTATAGATATTGACAAACCAATTCCAAAGTTTATATGGAGAGATAAAATACCCAGAATAGCCAACATAATATTGAAGGGTAAGAACAAAATTGGAGGACTAACACCACCTGAACAAGACTTACTACAAAGCTACAGTAATCAAGAAAGTTCGGTACTGACAAGAGAATGGACAAACAGGTCAATGGAAGAGAATAGAGCCCAGAAGCAGACCAACAAAAATATAGTCCGCTGATCTTTGACAAAGGAACAAAGGCAGCAACACAAGGGAGAAAAGGTAGTCTTTTTCAACAAATAGAACAACTGGACATCCATAAGCAAAAAATAAATAAATCTACACAGACTTGCACCCTTCACAAAATATAACTCAAAATGGGTAATAGACCTCAATGATCATAGACCTCAATGATCAAAATTATCAAACTCCTAGAACATAACTCAGGAAGGCCACTTTACCTAAGTTCTTTTGAGCACCAAGAGAAGGTTGGATGCTCAGATCATACTCATAATTGATGCAGAACAGGAGCAAAACGAAAGTCTGAGATTCCTCATGAAAATCGTGATCTGTAAAAATCCCCTTGTGTGAGTTCATCAGTTAATATCTACCTTTGTTGCAACTTGTGTATACTTTTTCCCTACCCCTGGGAAACCTGGATCCCAGTTCTTTTCTGTGTTCTTTGGGGGTGCCTCAGGAACCTTAGATCTGATCCCCCTTCTTTGCTTCCTCGTCAGCCATCCACTCTGAGCAATTATTCCTTTAAGCAATAGGCTCTGTGTGTTCCCACTCCAAACAGATGTCCCTGGTGGCTCTGTGCTAAAAGGAACAAATACTTCTCTGGACTTCAGAGAAAGGAGATTTTTCTTATAAGCCTGAACATAGATATTTGTAATTTTTCCAGTGAAAATTTTAGTTATTCGAGCCATTTGAGAGTCTGTAGGAAATGTGGTCATTTCATTTTCTGCTAACAGAGAGTTGGCAAAATTTCCTTTTTGGTTGTGGAGTGTCCAAAATGTAGTCATTGTCTTTCTAGCATTATTTGCCAGAACTCGGGTCAAAACGCTGATTTTAAATCCCTGCTTTGCCCCTGGCTGGCCATGTGACTTTGTGTAAACTCTCTGGGTCGATTTGTTTACAAGTAAAATGAAAATAACCTTTTCCTTCTTGGGTAGATTAACTAAAGTGCTCAGGAGTGCACTGAATCAAGTAAGCCCCTCAAAAACATGATTCCTGCTTCTCACAGAAGGCATGTGATTGGGGTTCTGCCAGAGGGACCTGTTTCTGAACACTGCATGGGTGAACATCACAGTGTTATATATGTAAAAGATATAAGAGAATTGGAATTAGGATTGCAAGGGAAACTGAGTCAGGGTAGAACTC
The DNA here is from genome assembly GCF_000147115.1 of Myotis lucifugus. NCBI lineage: Eukaryota > Metazoa > Chordata > Mammalia > Chiroptera > Vespertilionidae > Myotis > Myotis lucifugus. Next base: position 5,594,094 of record NW_005871065.1, on the reverse strand, counting down.
CAACAGTGAAACAGGCTGGACAATGCGCATTGCTGTGGTTTGGATGACCATTTGAAATTGCCAGTGATCATATGGAACCAGTACAGTCTCAATCACATCCTCTAAGTGTGTATGATGAGTTGTATTATATTTTTACCTCTTGTGGTTGGAAGATTCTTTTCTCCACTCCACTGACCTCAGGCTTGGCCATAGGACTTGTGTAAACCAATGAACTGTGAGCAGAAGGGACATTTGTGATTTCCCAGTGAAATCTTTAGGCGGCATCACATAATCCCCCCTCTTCTGTTCCCTAGCGGTGTCCCAGAGCAGGCAGCTACTTCACCCTGGGTCCTGGAACAAAGAAATCACGGAGCAGGGGGGCTGGCTGGCCTGTCATGGGTGTGTAGTTTAAATGAGAAATAAACACGTGTAGTAATCCATGGGGATTCGTGTTTGCTTTTTTGAAAGCCCGAGAGCTAATCCTCCTTTTGATTTAGTTCCTTTTCCTAAAAGTAGAGTGCAGATGGTACCATCCAGAGGACTGACAGTTCTGGGGAATTGACGTTTTACTGAATTATCTGTGAAGAGATGTGCAGAAGCTAATTTGCCTCCAACACGAAAGATTAGTTGGAAGATACAGAAAACTTCTAGTAACGATCCAAATACCTTTGCTCCTTTATGAGATGAATTTAAGTGAATTACAAAAGTCATGTGCGAAATATGGATAACCGTAACTTTTTTTATTGACGGAGAATATATAAAAGCCCATCTGTAGGATACTGCATCATTTTACACTGTCAGTTTATAGTCTGAGAAGAACATCACAGGTTCATTTCCACACCGGATGTGTTTCTTTTAAGATAGTTTGGACTGTTTATCTTGTCTCCATGCTCTGTACCCTGAAGACATTTCAATTACAGCCTCCAAGATTCAACAAAACGTGGCACCAGGAAAGTGTAGACACTAGAAAGCTTAGGGCATTTTTCTGCAGGGCCTTCTGTGTACTGTTATGTGTAAGAGTTTTGAGAAATAGAATCAATGTCAAATTTGTCCAAACAGCAATTTTGATACCCACTCGAATAAATATGTCTTAACATGAGATGCACCAGTTAACTATTTTCTTTGACAATTTCAATTCTATGAATAGTTACAAGTACTCAGGAAACAATATCTGCTGGAGAATATTATTACTTTCTTTGAAGATTGAACCTTCTTTTCAGTAAAATTGAAATATTATTCAGTCAGCATATATGTTTTTTTAAGCTGTACTTGGTTCAATGCACTGTTCAAAGAACACCCAAGCACAGAAATATGTTAACAAATGCATTTCTTTTGTGATTGATGACACAGATTTAAATTGAAATGGCGGTTATTGTCAGAAACATTTTTAGTGTTTGAGATGGGCAGCCTCTACAACAGCTCCCTGGAATAGGATGTCATTTCGGAGATCAGGTTACAAACAGACTGTACATTTCATCTTGTTCACTTGTTCTGAAGGAAGCCAGCTGCTATGCCAGGAGCTGCCGGATGGAAAGGTAGCAAGGAATAAGGTGTAATTGAACCGAAGTTCATGTGCCCTATGCTCAATAAGACCAATCACTACAGCATCGATTATACAAGAAGGAAGGAGTTTGTTTCGAGAGGCAGCCAAAAGAGGAAACAAAGAGGAAGTCCAAATTCATCTCCCCAACCCAGGGTTCAGGGACGATTTTAAGGGGTTAAGGGAACAGGTATGCATAAGCTCGGCAGGGCAAGTTTTAATTGGAGCACCTTGGAACATGACCTGATCTCCTAGACAGCGGGCCCTTTGCTTCTGAATGGGCTCTGATGTTCAAGTTTTGGTTATGTCCTAGTCCTTTGTTTGGTAGAGGGGTTGGGGAGGGGGGCCATGGTGTGGGACTTTGGTTCTGGGTGCAGCTGGAAGTCAAAGTTCTCTCCTTAGCACATGCTTCAGCTTCATGACTGGCGGTTTTGGTCTGTTGTCTCTGAAATGCAACTCAGTATTTTGTTAGAAACAGAATAGGACCATTCTGAGCTGATTCTGTGGTTATAGTGGGAGGCCCTTCACCAGCAGCCATTCAGGAACCATGAGGAATTGGATCTTGGCACAAACACATGAGTGAGCTTAAATGAGAATCCTCCCCCAGTCAAGCCTTCAGATGACACTGCAGCCGCACCCAATACCTTGACTGTATCCCTGTGGGAGACCTTGAGGCAGAGGACTCAGCTCAGCTGAGATAATTAGTGTTTGTTATTTCATGCTTGTCATGTTTTTTAAACCCTTCCTTTTATTTAAAAAAGGACTTTATTGAAATGTGATTGACATACAAAACTATACTTACATATTTAACATACACAATTGGATGAGTTTGGAGGTAAGTATACACTCATGAGCCCATCAGCACAACCTATCCATAAACATATCTATCACTTCCAATAGTTTCCTCCTTCCTTTTTTTTTCCTGTTTTTAACGATGTGTTGTGATTTTATTTTTATTTTTTTCATTTTGTTTTATTGCTTAAAGTATTACAAAGAGTATTATATATGTCTCCTTTTTTCCCCCCTTGACCATCCCCCAGCCTCCCCTACCCCGCAGTGTCTTGTGTCCATTGGTTATGCTTATATGCATGCATACAAGTCCTTCAGTTGATCTCTTACCCGCCCCCCCCCAACCCCCAACCCTCCCCGGCCTTCCCGCTGTAGTTTGACAGTCTGTTCAATGCTGCTCTGCCTCTGTATCTATTTTTGTTCATCAGTTTATAATGGTCTTTATTATCCATAAATGAGTGAGATCATGTGGTATTTTTCTTTCATTGACTGGCTTATTTCACTTAGGGTAATGCTCTCCAGTTCCATCCATGCTGTTGCAAATGGTAAGAATTCCTTCTTTTTCACAGCATCCTCCTTCCTCTTTATTTATTATGATTATCTGTGATAAGAACACTTGACATAAAGTCTACCCTCTTAGCAAATTTTAAGTATACAATACAGGATTGTTAACTATAGGCTTTAGGACTTATTCATCTTATATAACTGAAACATTGTATGCTTTAATGCCTCCCATATCCCCTCCCTCCAGCCCTGGAAACCACCATTTATGAGTTTCTCCTTTTTATGTGTTTCACTATTTTAGATTCCTCATATAAGTGGTATCCTAGAATTTGTCCTGTGTGTGGCTCATTTCACTTAGCAAGATGTTCTTGAGTTCATTTATGCTGTCACAAATGGCAGGATTTCTTTTTTTTTCTAATGGCTGAATAATATTCCATTATACAGTGTGTCCCAAAAACATGTATACACATTTTAACAGCTAATAGCTCAATTGAGGTTTCTTTCTTTTCAGCCAGAATAAGCTTTGAACAAAGGAAATTCATCCTAAAATGCTACTGGAAGTTTGATAATATAGTTGAAGTACAAACATTGCCTTTATAATTATTCAAAGTGTGTATACACTTAATTTTCACTACTTTTAAGGTTTAACTGATTTGAAATTATGGGTGAAGTCAGACTAAGCTTCGAACAAAGAAAATTTATCCACTAGACTTATTTATGGGGATACACAAAAGATAAAGTTTACGGAACAAAACTGGCAACAGTTGACAAATTGAGGTGGACAAACACGGAACGAGATGATTCTTGATGTTTGTGATTCCATTGCTTCACATTATCAACAGTGCCTAGACCAGAATGGTCATAGTTTGAAAACAGGCATGGCCAAAAAAATTATCCATTCCTGTAGATTCTTTTAAATTTTGAAAGTGAACTGTATGTTAATAAACACTGACTTTATGGTCATTCAAAATGTGTATACATTTGGGGGCAATGACAAAAAATAGACAAGTGGAATTACATCATACTGAAAAGCTTCTGCACATCAAAGGAAACAATCAACAATATGTAAAAGAAATCCATTCGTCTGTTGATGGATATGAAGGTTGATGCCATATCTTGGCTATTGTGAATAATGCTGCAATGAATATGGAAGCACAGATAAATCTTTGAGATCCTGATTTCAATGCCTTTTGGATATAAATCCAGAAGTAAAGGTACTGGACTATATGGTAGTTCTATTTTTTGGTTTTTATGGGACCTCCCTCCTATTCTCCCTAATGGCTTACCAATTTACTAGTACATACCCACCAACAGTGTACAGGGTTCCCTTTTTTTTTCCTACATCCTTTCAAAACCTTTTAATAGCCATCCTAGCAGGTATGGCTCTCATTGTGGTTTTGATTTGCATTTTCCTGATGATTAGTGATATGAAACACCTTTTTGTGTACTTGTTGGCCATTTGAATGTCTTCTCTTAGGAAATGTCTATTCAGTTCCTTTGCTCATTTTTTAATCAGGTTATTTGGGCTTTTGTTATTGTAGGAGTGTTTGATATATTTTGCAAATTAACTTTATCAGATGTATAGTTTACAGGTATTTTCTCCCATTCCACAGGTTGTCTTTACATGTTGTTGATTGTTTCCTTTGATGTGCAGAAGCTTTCCAGTATGATGTAATTCCACTTGTCTACTTCCTGTCATTGCGCATGCTTCTGGTGTCACATCCAAGAAACTGTTGCTAAGACCAACACCAAGAAGTTTTTTCCAGTGTTTCGTTTTTTTGTTTTTTCTGAGTTTTACAGTTTCGTGGCTTACACTTAAACCTTTAATCCATTTTGAGTAGATTTTTGTGTATAGCATAAGATAAGGGTTTAATTTTATTCTCTTGAATATAGATACCCAGTTTTCCCAGCACCATATAGTGAAGAGTCTATTTTTTCTCATTGTGTATTCTTGGCATCCTTGTCAAAGTTAAGTTGGCGGTATATTAGTATGCATATTTATTTCTGAGCTCTCTATTCTGTTCCATCAGTCTGTATGTCGTGTGTGTGTGTGTGTGTGTGTGTGTGTCAGCATCATAGTGTTTTGATTAGTATAGCATTCGAATACATTTTGATATCAGGAAATACGCCTCCAGCTTTGTTCTTCTTGCTCAAAATTGCTTTGGCTATTTTGGGTCTTTTGTTGTTGTTGTTTTGTTTATTTGTTTTAATTCTTTATTGTTGAAAGTTTTACATATGTCTCCTTTTTTCCCCATTGACCTCTCCCTGCCTGCTCTCCAAACCCCTAGCACATACCCCCACCCCCCTATTGTCTGTGTTCATTGGTCATGTTCATATGCATGAATACAAGTTATTTGGGGTCTTTTGTGATTCCATATGCATTTTAGGATATCTTTCTATGTCTGTAAAAAATGCCATTGGAATTTTGATAAGGATTACATTGAATGTGTAGGGCACTTTAGGTAGTATGGACATCTTAGCAATACTACTTCTTCAGTCCAAGAACAAATAATGTCTTCCATTTATTTGTGTCTGCTCTAATATCTTTCAACAGTGGTTTATACTTTACAGACTGCAGATATTTCACCTACTTGCTATAAGCTTATTCTTAAGTATTTAGTCTTTTTTTATGCTGTTGTAAATAGGATTGCTCTCTGAATTTATTTTTCAGATATTTCACAGTTATTGTATAGAAACAAAACTGATTTTTGTATGTTGGTTTTGTAACCTGCAACTTTGATGAATTCATTTATTAATTCTAATGGGTGTTTTTGTGTGTGGAATCTTTAGGATTTTCTGCATGTAAGATCATGTCATCTACAAAAAAGAGATCATTTTACTTCTTCCTTTCCCACTTGGATGATTTTTCTTTCTTTTTCCTGCCTAATTTCTCTGGCTAGTACTTCCAGTATGCTGTTGAATGGAAGTGGTGAGAGTGGGCATCCTTTCCAAGTTCCAAATTTTATCAGAAAAGCTTTCAGTTTTTCACCATTGAGTATCGTGTTAGCTTTTTACATATGACCTTTATTGTGTTCGCCTAAGTTCTTACATACCTGATTTATTAAGAGCTTTTATGGAAGCATTTTGAATTTTGCCAAACGCTTTTTCTGCATTTATTGAAAGGATCGTGTGGTTTTTATCCTTTATTCTGTTAAATTTGTATATCATGTTGGTTTATCTGCATTCCAGAGATAAACCTACCTGGTCATAGTATATGATCCTTTTAATGTGTTGCTGTATTCAGTTTACTAATATTTTATTGAGGATTTTGGCATCCATGTTGATCAAGGATATTGGCTTGTAATTTGCTTTTCTTGGGGTGTTTTTGTTTTTCAAAATTGTTCAACAATTTTTAAACTCATTCCATCTTGACCATCTTAAAGTCCTCACAAAAATTATTCTAGACTCTGAATACCTCTCACATCCTCTTTATGCCTCCATTCCCATCATCCTGCACATAAACTTTTTTTATTTTTGCTTCTCTGAGACAATATTTACCAACTGTTAACACACACAGCACTTCATGCCCGCTAACATTCCAAGTGCTTTACAGTCAGTCCTTGCACCAACCCTATGAGGTAAGTACTAAAATTAACAACATTTTACACAAGGAAAAACTAAGGCACAAGGGACATCAGTGATTAAGAAGTTATACCCAGTCTCTACACTCTGCCAGTTAAATAATAAAGACGACCAGGTGGGGACTCCTTCATTTTATCTTTTTTTCATGTACAAACATCAGTATTGTAACCTATGACTCTGTTTTTACCACCAAGCTCAAAGGAAGGGGAAAAGGTGATTCAGGCTTAGAAGAAAGTTAGGACACTTCCTCCTTGAACCAAGAACAAAGATGAAGATATAAATAATGAAGGGATGTAACATAACAGGAGCTAATTAATAGAATCAGAGTCAAAAACAGGAGTTAAAGGGGGGGGAATGAAGCAAATACCACAAGAAGAAAGATGTTTATGGGTATTCTTTGCAGCACTATTTTTTATAGTGAAAATTGTAACCAATCTAAATATCTATCAATAAATGTGGTGGAGATGGCTAGATACCCACACAACAGCCTCTCTCCCCTTCCTCCTTCTGATAGAACCTTGATTATTGGAGGTGACTGGATGACCCACTAAAATGTTACATTTCCCTTAAGTCCTATCAGAAAGGGCTGGCTATGTATTAAGATTTGATCAATGAGATATAAGCAGAAATTGTTAGGTAGACTTGTATAAAAGTTTTTTGACACACACTTTTATTCCTTGCCTTTTACTTCTTCTTGCCTGAAAATAAGACTTGATTACTGGAGCTCCAGTAGCCATTTTGGGACTTTGAGGATATACCAGAACATTAAAAACAGTCTATTCCTAGAAATATCATGGCGTTGTCACACCTGCCCAAGACTGCCCAACTCTTGTTATGTAAAAGATAAAATCTCTATTGTTTTGTGCCACTTTTTTTTTTTTTTAGTCTTTGGTAATAATAACCAGAAGTAATTCCTAACTAATACAGTGGGTAAACGTATTTAGCAAATTATGGTATTTTTATAATTCCACAGACCTAATTTTTTTTAATATATTTTATTGATTTTTTACAGAGAGGAAGGGAGAGAGATAGAGAGTTAGAAACATCGATGAGAGAGAAACATCGATCAGCTGCCTCCTGCACATCTCCTACTGGGGATGTGCCCGCAACCCAGGTACATGCCCTTGACCGGAATCGAACCTGGGACCTTTCAGTCCACAGGCCGACGCTCTATCCGCTGAGCCAAACCGGTTTCGGCCACAGACCTAATTTTTAACACGGCAAATCTATGTACTATCATGGTAAGAATGTACTAGTATGTACTATTATAATCAAGAGAAAAAAAAAGTTAGCTGTGTCATATATCTTTTTTAAAAAACTTTTGGTAAATATGTTCATATATGTATTTAAAAAGTAGGTTAGGTAAGCAAATGCAAAATCATTAGCTGTGATTACTTTTGGGGGGTAGGTAGTAGGGTAATGAAGGCAGGAGTTTTTCATTCTTTCATTTGTATATCTTTATTTCAATTTTTAACAAATATATGCTGCATTACTTGTGTTATAAAAAATAATGGGGTCCAGCCAGTGTGGCTCAGTGAATCAGTGTTGACCTGTGAACCAGGTGGTTACTGTTTGATTCCTGGTCAGTGGCTCTGGTTGCACACTCAATCCCCAATAGGGGGCGTGCAGGAGGCAGCTGATCAATGATTTTCTCTCATCATTGATATTTCTATCTTTCTCTTCCTCTCACTTCCTCTCAGAAATCAATAAAAATAAAAATAATGGGATGAAGAACAAAGGAGTTCTATCCTAACTCCCTGGATTTCTCTAGACAAGAGTTCCACCTCAATAGTACAGGAGGCAACTTCTAATGAAAACTTGGGCAGTAGTCTGAACACATCAGTACACTGCATCAAGATAGTCTGAAAGCTCAGATTCATTTGTTTTGACATTCCATTGGTTTTTCTTTTTCTTTGGAACTTAGTGAAGTATTATATATAGACATAAAATATAAACATTTAAGCTGTTCATTAACCTGTAATCATCAGAATGGGTCCCAGATTTCCATCTTTTCTTTAGGTAGGATCCAGAAACTTGGCAGCTGGATGCCTCCAGACTGTCTCTCCATGGACTCCTCTTTGGCATGGATACCGATGTAAACCACAGGAGAGATTTATCTGACTTGGAAAATTCAGCCCAAATGCTGTGGGCTTGGTAGAAAATATATGTAAATGCATCCCTTGTGAATTATTGGTGAATACAAGAAGCAATTAGAAATCTCCCATTACACTAATGCCAAGCATACAGTGGTTCCATTGTTTAATCCAAACAAGACACCCACAATACCTATATAAGTGGACTTTTTTAGAGAATACCAAACACAGTCTATATGTTTGTCTGCACAAGAATACAAAGTGCCCCTTTATCGGAAGGAGTTGGAGCGGGGGAGGGCGGGGGGGGGGGGGGCCGAAGATCTGAGATTATCTTGTTAAAGTTCTGAATAGATAGAGAAATATGCCTTCTTCCTTTTTTTTCTTGTACTCTTTATAGAATCCATCCTGATTGAGAAGGAAAAATTGAATTATACAGATCTTAAACATAAGACTTTAACAAAAATGCATGTTTCTTTTCACCAATATAGCATTAAAAGTTAAATTAAAATTGAGTAAGATTAAATGTTAAAAATCACCTTGTTTTTCCTTACTAGCAATTTAATGTTACATTTTTAACATTTAATGTTCCTCAATTTTAATTTAACTTGAAGCAGTGCTCATAGATGACAGAACCAAGTGAGATTTATTGGGAACACACAGGCTTCCTCCACTGTGCAGAAACGTGCCATTTCTTCTACCAGGAGACAGCTTTTGTCTGACCTAAGTCAAGTTGATCAGGGAAAGAATAAAAATTTCTAAAAGAATTGTATTACTCATTCTTTTACCTCCTTTCTATTGAATGGAGATATGGAGGGCATTGCCTCTTATACATCATTTGCACATCAATATTACTTTTGTGGGATCCCTGTATAAAGGAAGAGTGAACAGAGTCATAACAACACCAACAGCCTCTGGCAGACACAGAATAGAAAAACACTTGAGAAATGATGATGCATATAACAGACAAAGAGCCATGTCATTTAGATGGACATGCAGATAAGAAGTAACAAGTGGTACTTCAACTTACAGTTTGTTGTTATAAAACAACAACACCAGGACTATCAAATAGACAGAGAATTCATTTTTGTATAATATTGAAATGGCCTAGCATCTAAAATTATGTGCACCAATTCATGCACCAATTGCATGTATCTGTCCAGTTTTGCCCAACACCACTTATTGCCTTTACCACAGTGTTATCCTTGCCTCCTTCGTTGTAGTTTAATTGACATATAATAGAGGCTTTATTTCTGGGCTCTATATTTTATTCCACTGATCTATATATCCTTTTTATGCCAGTACCATACTGGTTTGATTATTGTAGCTTTGTAGTACAATTTGCAATCAGGTAATGTGATACCTCCCCAAAGACCTCTTGTTTATAATTACAGAAAAATCTTAAAATAAAAAATAAGAAATCAAAATTCCAAGGAGGAGGAAAATGACTTCTGAGATGTGATTCTTTGAAGGAAGAAGAAAACGAATTAGGAACTAAAGAAAACATTGGGTGAAATACCACATCTAGACATTGCAGAGTCAGTAACTTAGTAAATCGCTAAGCTCTATAACCCTACAGAGAAAAGCAGAACAGCGAAGTCAGGGGAGAAGGTACTCGAAACCTAAAGACCTTGGCCCTTGACTCAGTTGGATTTTGACTTTGCTTTTCTTTGTTTGCTACTTTCCTACAAATTACATTTGCTGCTCCTGGAACATTTTTATTCCTCCATACCTTTACACGTGTGCTTTTTTATGCATGAAATGTCCTCACCTTGCCTAACTTTTCTGATGAGTCTTCTCCAAATTCTCTAGGCAGGAATAAAACGTCCCTTCATTGTGTGACTCCACTGCTGTATCCATAATTCCAACTCTTACTCCATTTTATGCTACACTCTAGTTGTGATACCCTTTAATCTGTGAGACCCTGATGCGGGCAACTTGTCTTATTTATGAGGTCTAGCCCGCTGTTCCATAAACTCTGTGGGAAGAATGGATGGATATTAAACTAAAGACTGAGATCACACCAGCTCTATGAGGTTCAATGGATTTCAAGTACCTAATAAAGAAAATTGTACACTTATGACTCTAGGAACATACAGCTTCTTTTTAAACTATAGCATTAGATGAAGCTAGCTCACTTTTGGCAACAAGAAGTTAACTGAGCAAAGTACAGAAAGTAAAGGAGACTCGCTTGCTGCTTTCCAGTACCTGGGAGCCCCCTGCTGCCCAGAAAATTTAAAGAAACTGTAACCTCTCCCCAAGACAATTGGGCGGCAACCTTAACGTGCAACCTTAAAAACTTACTTTGACTATTTCATATGCTAGGTCATCATTATGAGCTACTTTTACCATCTCCCTTCTGATGCAGCCAAGCTCTCTTTCTGGGTTTTCACTTATGCTGAGTGGTGCTACCATGACCCAAACCATCCTGGATTAAACCCTCCCCACCCTGCTGCCCCTTCTCCTCTTTTTCAGCAGTATTATCCTGTACTGAACTTTCCTTATGTGCCAGGCACTGTGCTAAGCTCTTCACATTTATCCGCTCAATGATTCTTATAATGTAGGCTATGTTCATTGTAGCAAAAGGAAAACTGAGGCTTGAGCTGGTTAAGTAGGTCAGTGGTCGGCAAACTCATTAGTCAACAGAGCCAAATATCAACAGTACAATGATTGAAATTTCTTTTGAGAGGCAAATTTTTTAAACTTAAACTATATAGGTAGGTACATTGTTATTAACTTAATTAGGGTACTCCTAAGGCTTAGGAAGAGCCACACTCAAGGGGCCAAAGAGCCGCATGTGGCTCGCGAGCCACAGTTTGCCGACCACTGCCTTAGGTTATCGATCTGGCAGGGGATAAAGCTGGGACTTGCACCAGGAATTCAGGCGGCAAAGCTCTGAACCAGTCGCTTCCTTCCAAGCCACTGCCTCTTCATCCAGCCTGATAGATCCTCCCTTCCCCCAACTGGTGGGCGGGATATGACGTAACCTGCAGCCCAGAAATACCTGAGTGACTAACCAGGTACCTTATATGGACTATACATTGGACCACCAATCCACACCTGCCAAATACCCTAAGCCCTTGTCCTATATGGACAATACAGTAAGCTACCAATCAGTGTGCGCCGAGTACACTAAGCCCCCCACCCCTTCCCATTCCGCCCCTCAAAAGGCATGCCCACCCCAGCACGTGTTGCTGTTCTCCCTTTGCGAGACAGCCCGGCAGGTGCTTCTCCTCTAATAAAGCCTGTAGTCCTGTTTTTAGGCCTCCGTCTGATCTTTCACAGCCTGAGCCCTCTTTTCAAAGCCCACTGCTCCCACAATTCAGCTCCCCATCACATCCCACTGAGCTTCAGGATCAGTCATAGCTGTGTCCCTCACCTCCCGCCTCTCTTGTTCTACGGACACTGATATTTCACCTTTAGGGTTTTAGTAATTTGGTTAACTGGTTCCCTAAAATTAAGGAGCAACCTCCTCTTTCTAGATTCCTGGGCTGTTTTTCTTTTATGTGCATGGTTTCCTGTATCTTTTTTTTTTTCCTTGACTGTTGACCTTTAATGTCCCAGGGCCATGTTTTAAATCCGAGCGAGTTCCCTGATCTCTCTTTCCCTGTATGGTAGTAAATCTGCCCCGCCATCTTCTTCTAACACCGACCACACGGGTCGAGCCTTGTGTTCTCTCACCAACTTGCATGAGCACTGGCATAACAGGTAAAAGAGTTGATTTTGGAGACATAGGTTGGAGTCCCTGCTTAGCCACCTGTTAGTTGTGTTGTGATGAACAGGACTTATCATCTGGCCCAGTTTGGTAATAGAACTGAATATGTGGATGTCTTTTTCCCCAAAACCCAAGTTATTATACAGATAATGGGCAATTAATTTTAAGGATTCCATAGTACCATACTCTTACTCATCTCTTCCCAAAAAACTCTGAAACAGTATCTATAATTTATTGACTACCCATCTTGCACCAGCAATTACCATTCACTACATATTTTGTGAAGGGCGAAATATGACCATACAAAATAATTATTGGATAAACTAACATGGTAGGAGCTAATACAAATGACATGAATATTTAGGTTTTCCAATAATTTTACTAGCAAAATGCATTAGTGAATTCATACTGGTTGAATATAGATTGAATAACTGTTCACTTTGCTAATTTTTAACTTAACATCTTTTAGCCAATAATTTATTTTTTAAAAATACTTCTTTGTTGTTGAAAGTATTACATATGTCTCCCTTTTTCCCTCATTGACCTCCCCCCTCCAGCCCACCTCACACCCCCACCCCAGGCCTTCACCACCCTATTGTCTGTGGTCATACAAGGTCTCTGGTTAATTATCTCCCACCCCCTAGCCATAATTTCAAACAAATGAATAGCACACACACTTGAGGAGCATTTTGATTCTATCTTTTTTGTTTCTGTAAAAGATACATTGCAATACACACGAGTATTCTAGCTAATGCTCCTTCCTCACTCCCCAAATTATCTTCCCACTCCCATCACATACACCAAAATGGCTCTAAATTTCTCCCATCTAGCCAGAAAAAGGGATGGCGGGTAAGGAAAAAGGGAACAAGTGGTGAGCAAAGATGATCTCAGCCTCCCAGTTGCAGTCCCCACATAACTTTTCCGGTTGCTGATAAAGGTTTGTTTTAGAGGCAGATTCTCATGTTGCTCAAACATGCTATAATATTTTCTGTTTTAAAGTATATTTGGTTCAAGTTATATACCTAACTTGTGTTTCTTATAGACTTACTCCAAAGAAAAGAGATTGAGTGAGGAGAGTATTGGACATGTGAAAACTATGTGTTTGTTTGATGTACAGTATTTTGAGGAATAGCTTCCTGGTGAGCATGTTGTGGGGACTGGGAAGTAGAACTGAATGTTTCATAATTTGGAGCTTGACTTTGAAGCTTAGAATCAAATATATATGGTAATTTTTATTTTAAAAATACACAAAAGCTAAGCTGGCATGGCTCAGTGGTTGAGCATCGGCCTACGAACCAGAATATCATAGTTCGATTCCTGGTCAGGGCATACGCCAGGTTGCGGGCTCAATCTCCAGTGGGGAGTGTTCAGGAAGCATCCAATCAATGATTCTCTCACATCACTGATGTTTCTATCTCTCTCTCCCTCTCCCTTCCTCTCTGAAATCAATAAAAATATACATATTTTTAAATATTTGAAGGTACTGGATACCTTATTTCTCTAGAAAGAGTTCATCAGGCTTTTATTTCAATGATTCAGGACTTTAAATTGAAGCATTAAATATACAGCTGAGCTAGAATAAGGGGAAGATTCTTCATTACAGGTTTCAAATAATTAGGTAGAAAATGTTACTAAAAAGGCAAAGGAGCAAGGCTAAGAAAATAGGTATTGAAAGAAAATAGTCAGAAAACACTCAAAAATATATTTTATTCTCTAAAAGAAAGGTTTATAATTCCATAATGTCTTATTTTTAAGTTTTCTGATTAAAGGGAGTAAATGTTTATTGATAAAAGCTTGGTGAATATAAAGATAAATAAATACCAGCAAAATTTCGATACTCAGACATGACTTCTGTTAATACAATGGTATTATCGTTCAAAATGTCTTAATCTCTCTGAGCTTCTGTTTCCTTGTTTGTCAGATGATGTTGACAATAGTACCAACCTCCTAAACTTAATCTGAAAATTAATTTGATAAAATATGTGAAAACTTAATGTTCGGTACAGTGTAAGCATTCAAAACAGGTGAGCTGTTATTATACTCCAATGCATGTCACCATTTTTATATTTCATAAATCAGGCTTTCCTTTTATTTTATATCTTGATTTTTTTACTTAAAATATCCTTTTTCTAGGTCATTAATATTCTTTAGAACATATTTTTAATAGTTCCATAGTATAGTGTTTCATCCTGCTGACCCGTGGTTCTCAACTAAGTGTGGTTTCACCCTACCCCCTCCCCCCCCCACCCCACCCTCTCCCCGGGACATTTGGCAATGTCTAGAGACATTTTTGATTGACACAGCTAGGGGAAATGGAGTACTACCGACATCTAATGAATAAAGGCCAAGGTTGCTGCTGAACATCTTACAAGGCCCAAGACAATCTCCTGCAACAAAGAATTCTCCATGGGACACAAGTCAAGTCCCCGCCCACCCATGCATGCCTCAAATAGTAAAGTGCTGCAATTGAGAAATCCAAGGACGTATCAAGATTTTTCTTAAACTAAGCTATTCTTCGTAAACATTTAAATACATGTTATTATTATAAGTAATACTGGAATGAAAATCCTGGTTCTTCCTATTTGCTGAGGCTGTTCTGTGATCTACAGAACAAGTTAGTTTAAATTGCATCAATATAAGCAGTTGAGGGGGGTGTCCATGTGTGCACACGTGTGTGTGTGTGTGTGTGTGTGTGTGTGTGTGTGTATACTAGTATGTGTGTGGGGAGGGGGGTTATGTGTAGGCCTGCACTTGGGAGCATAACACAAATTATCTTTAGTCGACATCCTCGGAACAATTATCACTTGAAATCTTCTAAAAGGAATCAACATTGTAAGAGTAGTTTATATGGTGCTAAAGTATTCTTATTGATAGCTATGCTAGAGGGTGTGTTAATTAACATAAGCAGTATTAAAAATAATTTTTCATTAGTGTAATAAGTGATATTTGCAACAGGTGATTAGGAGTTGATTAATGTGTCCTTGAAATATGCTTATTGATATCTACACCAGAGGGTATGTTAATTAGCATAAGTGATATTAAAAACAAGTCAGAGAAAGACAAGTACCATATAATTTTACTTATATGTGGAATCTAATGGACAAAATAAACTAACAGACAAAATAGAAACAGACTGACAGCTGTCAGAGGGAAGGGGGTTGGGAGGCTGCGTGAAAAAGGTGAAGGGAAGGAAATTTGACTTTGAGTGGTGAACCCAAAACTTATAGACACAGATAAAAGTATGGTGATAACCAGAGGGAAAAGGGGTCAGGGGAGGTAGAAGAGGTTAAAGGAGGTAAATGGTGATGGAAGGAAACTTGACTTTGGGTGGTGAAAATACAATATAATATACAAATGATATATTACAGAATTGTACACCTGAAACCCATATACTTTTATCAACCAACTAGTGGCCCGGTACATGAAATTCGTGCACATTAAAAGGGAATTAATTGGAAGAAACATTTTAATATTGCTATTTGCCCTTTCTCTATAATAGAAGTGTCAGAGATGAAAAAAAATTAGTAAAATGTTTATGAAAATCTCCCTCCTGTCAGAGTCTGGGGCATGCCACAGGACCCAAGTTAAGTCCCCAGCTGGCCCCACCCCCATCAAGCCCCACAGGGTGGGGGGCACAGCCTCAGGTCCCCCAGCCCGGCCTCAGGTCCCCTGGCCCCGGTGCGAGGGTGTGAGGGTGCAACAACCATTTGCATATTAGCTCTTTATTACATAGGATGTCACCCCAATAAATTCAATTTTAAAAATCAAAAAAAGTCCCAGGCGGTTGCTCAGTGGTTAGAGCATCGGCCAGTGCACCGAGAGGACGCAAGTTCAATTCCCAGTCAAGGGCATATACCTGGGTTGCAGGTCTGATCCCCAGCTCCGGTTGGTGCACATGCAGGAGGCAACCAATCAACATGTGTCTCTCTCACATTGATCTTTCTCACTACCCCCCTCCCCACCTTTCTACCCCTTTCAATCTTTCTAAGATTGATAAGAAGTAGGTTATAAGACTCACTGCTCTTGGATGCCAGACATGTAGGAATAGGACAAACCTAGGATTCCAGTGCCATCGGTCAAGTTTTTGAGGTCAAGAGTCCCTTTCAGCCACTAGTCCCTCCCTCCATGACAAACCCTGAAGCCTGTTAGACTCAGCTCTCAAGGTCCTGCCTTCAGAACATTGTTGTGTTGGCCTTTCATGCAAAGTGTTAGTGATTGTACATAAAACAGAGAGCCAGCCTCTCTGAGAGAATTGTAGGTGAAATGTGTTCAAACTGGTTTGGGGGGCAATATAACATCGAAACCATGATCTCCCAAAACTACTTGAAAGACATACAGACACACACATGAAGGTGGAACCCAAAAGACTGATATTTGGGGGGAGAGGGGAGAGAGATTCAGCAGAGGATCATCAGATTTGGGTTTGATCTAGACATTTCATCAATGTGTGACTTGGAGCCAGTTCCTTCTCTGAGCCTTAGTTTCCCTCATGAAATGAGGATGGTAGTCACCAGCTTCAGCAGAGTGTGGTGGCTAATTGAGACATCAACCATGTAGCAGAACACTTGGCACATTGTGAGCGTGTTGGCATCATTTGCACATCTTTATACCCAACTCGACTTCATTCCTTAGGATAAATTTCTAGAAATGCGATTTCTGGCCAAGATACCATCTTTGAATATAACATGATCAGTCATCCATATTTTCTCAGTAAAACACTAATTAATTTAGTGATTTAATTATTTTCTTTTTTTGTTTCGCCCCCCCCCCCCCCGCCCCCCGCCTCGCTTCGTTCTTTAACAGAGGTCAGTCTTCCTTTTGTTCTTCCCTTTTGGTGGGAGTCAGCATTTCTATTTGTTTTTAAGAATGTACCTTGGAAACTTGTCATTTCAGTTCCCTCCCACTAGCCCCAGAGTATTCAAGTGCATTCGCTACCAAAGCCCTCCCAGCTGGCTCCTGGGATTATTCTAGAAAAGTCCCACACCAGTCTTTGCACATAGCGGGATTTTAGAGTTCCTGAGACTGTGGGAAGTAAATCCTGTTCTTTGCTCTGAGAAAGAAAGATTATTTGCATTTTATAACTAGGAAAACAAGACTTATTATATAGTTTTTCAAAGTCTTAAAGCTAGGGAAGAGTATGTGAATGTATGTATACGTGTGTGTGTGTGTGTGTGTGTGTGTGTGTGTAATGATGTGCCAGTGTAGGCTCATCACTTGTAACACATGTACCACGCTGGGACAGGGTATTAATAGTGGAGGAGGCTGTGCACGGGTGGGGTAGGGAGTATATGGGAACTCTCTGTACTTTCCGCTTGATTTGCTGTGAACATAAAACTGCTCTAAAACCCAAAGTCTATTTTGTAAGTGAATAATAATACCCTGTCATAAGCTTTACGAAGAACTGAATGACATGAGTATAGGCCAAGCTCTTAGCACAACGCCAGACAGGTAATAACTGCTCAAACCATGTTTATCGTTGTTGTTGGAGAAAACATAAACAAAGGCAGGAGTTGCTTAATCTGTATATCTCCATCCCCCATAATAATAAAATTATCCAAATGCTTGTTTAAACAAAAGAGGGGGGAAGGAGGATACCATGTGGAGAACATACTAGGAATTAAACCCAGGTACACCCTGCCTTGAAAAGCTCCTATCATTTAACTAGTTCTTATTTCAACAGACATGGATTGCCCACCTGCAATGTGTGAGGCCTCTTGGCGCTGGCAATATAGAGATGAGTGGCGCCCAACAGCCCAGAAGGCAGGGCACCTGCAAACAAGTTATGTTTGGTCAAGAGTCACAGGGAGGGGAGTCTACATAAGATCGGCTTCAGAGTATTAACCACTTTAAAATATCAAGGGAGAAAAGATCTGATTCTCAATAACTTAATTTGTCTTCTTTCTCTTCAGATGGATGGTATTCCGTTCCAAGGGGAGCTTCATGACGATTCAGCTCATCTTCCATTGTCATTCTTCAAATGGAGACATGTTAGCTGCAGCTCAGGGTAAGAAAGAATTTAAATTTGCTGGCTTGAAGTTAAGTCTAATTGTAGTTAGGAATTGAAATCTTTATCTGGAACTCAACTCTACCTATTCACCTTGCCTTAGATTTAGAAGGCCGTTCCTCTTTTTTATTTGACGTTCACATTTTTCCTCAACCCATGTAATTTATTTTTATGATTGGCATCTTGGTTAGATTAATTTTTATCATTTACTCTCAGATCTGTTAATACTTACATTATTATTTCCTGCCTTGACATAGTACAATTTATGCTTAATTAATGAAATATCCTACCTAGGCTAAGTGATATTCATAGAGAACTGTAATAAAAGTATCAGAGAAATGAAATATATTGAGTTATTTTTAGAAAGTGAATCAAGATAAATTTTAGTCAAGAATAGCATTATTTTATATATTCACCCCATCATTGATAATACTGTTTGATTCTTATTACTATTAAACATGTCACTACAATGTCTCTTAATTAGTATAATAATTTATTTCTACTGGGTTCATAATCTCAGGTAGTTGTTTAGCAAGACAAAATTTTATTCCATAGTCCAAGAATCATCAATATCTACTGAGAGGTACTTAATAATTAAAATAACTCCTAAAAGAATACCTTTGGCTTTTAACTTTGCAATTTAAATAGAAACTTTCCCATTCTGGTGAAATTTTAAAAATATATGATTCAGCCTCTTTGTAATGCTGGCACTGGAAGAAAGGCTCACAGTTCATTAATAAGCTTTATGTAGAGAGAGAAAGACACTGTACTAGAGGAAATCTATTTGAATTTCAACGGATTCCATATCATATGAGCCACAACTTTGCTTTCTCATTGGATAAACCAACAGAGCCACCTGTTAATTTGCAATAAGAAATACAACTATCAAGCCAGTCACACTGTTCTTATCAGTTAACATGTCATCTTCGAAGAAGAAAAGTATCTAATTAGGAAATCAAACTATTAGATCTTTTCTACCCTACGAGGTACCCCTTTAAGTGAGTGAGGTTTTAAAGAGTCCAATAAGTACCGCTATCTTACATTCTTGAGCTTGGCACCCACTAAGAGACAGGATGACTGACATAAACTCTATTGGAGGACAAGGCTTGGAGGTGCATCCACAGGGCCCTTTCTTGCACCGCACTTGGCAGTGTTCACAAGCACCCTCTGAGGTGGTCACGGTACCGTCCCCATCGTACAGATGGCGAAACTGAAGCCCAGAGGACGCAAGTAATCTGCTCGTGATGGAACACGTAGGAGATGGTGGGGCTAGAAATGTGAAGTCAGGCCGTCTGCCTCTGAAGCCTACATTGAAGGCACTGTCGGCCTCACTTCACAGTTTTGTTTTGTTTTTATGTCCAGGGGATTCTAGTGTCTGGAGAACCGAGGTACATGCAGGAAACTCCTCTGTTGTACACCTGGGTCTCGGCCATTTTGACAATTGACAGTTCATCTGAGAGACTCGCTCCCTTCCAGTATTAGCAAGTCAAGTGAAGCCAGAAATCATAAGGCCCTCCCAGATCAAAATTGATCATATGACTAGCATGGGTATCTGTGACACTGGCTACATGTTCCCTTCCCTTTACCTAAACTGAACCCCCCTCTCTTGTCTGCTTCACAACTTTCAACCCTTCCAGACCCAGTTTAAGAGGACTCAGTTGCCTATTTTTAAAAGTCTACTCTGGCCCTGGCCAGTTTGGGTCAGTGGTTAGAGTGACAGCCTGGTTAAAGGCACATACCTTGTTTGCAGGTTCGATCCCTGGCTCTGGTCGGGGCACATGGGGAGGCAACCAGTCGATATGTCTCTCTCACATCGATGTTTCTCTCCCTGTGTCTCTCCCCCTCCTTTCCACTCTCTCTAAACAGCAATGGAAAAATATCCTCTGGTGAGAAACAAAAACAAAAAAAGTTATATTAGAAACCCTCCTCTTTAATCATCTCTTCTATTGTTCAGGATACATTGCTGGGGTATCATTTTGCTAAGGCAAAATTGATTTCCCCACAATTTAACATCTTACAGGTCTTTGGAGTCTTCATATTTTTGAACTAGCCCTTACTGGCTTGAAATGTAATATCGTTAACACTTGCATTCCTCCTGTTTTGTCTCAACATGCTCATCTGCCCTGCCATAAATTATCACAGTGCTCGAGGGCACAATTTACCTGACTTCCAATCTGTAGATAACGAGGATGGAGCATTCATACCCACAAATTCTCTCTCTGTAATCTATATACATAAAAGGGTAAATGACCGATCGACTGACCGACCAGCTGGTACATATGATGCACACTAGCAATTTAAAAATAAACATTGACTCGTACATGCGTGATACTATAAAGCTCTCACTAGTGCCAATCGCACGGGTGTTTTAATTTTATAATACTACTAGAGGCCTGATGCATGAAATTTGTGCAAGGGTCTCGGCCCCACCTTACCCCCCGCAGCCTCGCAGCTGCCTCTGCCTTGGCCCTGGCCTCTGCGGCTTCATCCGGAAGGTCGTCTGGTCTAATTAGCATATTATGCTTTTATTATTAAAGATACTATATATACTATTTTGACATGTAATTGTTTGCAGTAATGTAATTACCACACAAATCTTTCTTCTAATTAATTTTCTTTCAATGTGCATGAATCCGTGCACCGGACCACTAGTATCCTCATAAAATACATACCTGTGATCTCCAGGAATGAGGAACTAAATGTGGATTCATTAGCCAGACTGTTCTGAACCACATTTTTTTGATAAATTGGGGTTGTTTATATATATAAGACCCCATTGTCTCTGTTAAAAAAAATAAAAATAAAAAGGCCCAAACCCTGGTATGGGACAGAATCCTATTTTGTAATATTATTCCAAACCTGCCTCTGGGAAGAAATTAGTCCTCCTGATAAAATGCATAAATAATTTTCTCATGAAGTTTAATGGGTTTTAGACTTGTTCTGAGAAACCAGTCATCCATCCTCCCAGCTGACTCTCAATCAGTGACTATTATGAAACATCATCTTCTATTTTTCCAACAGAGATTAAATAACCATTCTCCTTTCTTGTGGTGGAAATTATGCTTTGTATTAGCTCAATAGTCTTAAATGTATTGAGACTAGTTATATGTCCCCAACATACATATGGTCTATCTTTGATAATGTTCCGTGTGTACTTGAAAGAAGGTGTATTCTGTTGTTTTTGCATGGAAAGCTCTATAAATAGCAATTATGTCCATTTTGTCTAATGTGTCTTGTAAGGCTGACATTTCCTTATTGACTTCTTTTTTGGATGATCTATTCATTGTTGTCAATGTCAGATTTCCTACTATAACTAATTTTTTTCCAGTTTCTTCCTTTAGGTCTATAGCAATTGCTTTATATATATTTTTGTGCTCTTGGGTTGAGTGCATATACATTAATAAGTGTTATATCTTACTGATGCATTGTCCCTTTATCATTATGAAACGTCCATCTTTGTCTCTTGTTACTTTTTTATCTTGAGATCTATTTTGTCTGATATAAAAAGTTACTCACTTTTCTCTGGATGCCATTGTCTTGGCATCATGTTCCTCCCCTTCACTTTGAGTCTTTGTCTTTTCTTTGTGGCTAAGTCTCCTGAAACCAATATATAGGGTCCAGTTCTTTCATCGGTTTGGAAAGTTCTCGGGAATGATTTGTTTGAATAGGCTGTCTGTTCCCTTCTCCTTCTGGTGTACCCATTACTCTTATATTGCTCTTTCTAATTGAGACATATAGTTCTCATAGAATTCTTTCATTTTTTTTAAAAAACTCTCAGCCCTCTCTCTTCTTCTGCCTGAGTCATTTCTAGATTTCTATCTTCAAGATCACTAATTCTGTCTTCCATCTGGTCTGCTCTATTTCCCATGCTTCTAATTTATTTATTTATTTTTATCTCATTTGAGTTCTTCAGCACCAGAATTTGTTTGGTTCTTTTTTTTTTTGTTTAAATAGTTTCAGTCTCCTTGGTAAAGTTCTCCCTTTGTTCACAGATTTTATTCCTGAGCTCATTGAACTACCTTTATGAGTTTTCTTGTATCTTGTCAAGCTTTTCAAAACCACAATCTTGAATTTTCTGTCACTTAAATGACATTCCCCCATATCTTTGAGTTTGTTTTCTAGAGACTTTTTTTTCTGAGCTACCTTGTTACTTTGGTTATTCAATGCACTTGATGGATTGGCCTAGGTCAGTGATGCCAAACCTATGATATGCGTGTCAGAGGTGACACGTGAACTCATTTTTTGGTTGATTTTTCTTTGTTAAATGGCATTTAAATATATAAAATAAATATCAAAAATATAAATCTTTGTTTACTATGGTTGCAAATATCAAAAAATTTCTATATGTGACACGGCACCAGAGTTAAGTTAGGGTTTTTCAAAATGCTGACATGCCGAGCTCAAAAGGTTCGCCATCACTGGCCAAGGCATTTGAGGTATTGAACTCATCTTTTTTAGGTACTGTTTTGTTTTTAACAATTCAGCAAGTTAATAGGTATAGGTCTTTTTTGTTGTTGTTTTGTTTTCCAGTAGATGGTACTATATCATGTTTTTGTTTTCTCTTACCTTTACTACTGGAACTTCCAGGATCCCCCCACCCCCACCCCCACGGAAAATACTCCATATTCCCTGAGGAGGTGGGTGTCCTCTCTGTGACCAGGTGGCCTCAGTCTCAGGGTACCACCCCCATGGTGGGCGGTGGCAGGCAATGGGGCTCCAGACCTGTGAGTTCCTGGCACTGCCTTCTTATAAGCAAAGGTTGCCAGCTGTACTGCATTACCTGAGGGGTCCCAGCTGCCTCTACCCAGTTCCACCATGATTGTGGGGGAAGGGTTGGTGGAGGTAGTTCCCACATCTGTGGCTTTGTTTTCTCCTTGGTCATGGCGGCTGCTAGGCCACAGCTGCACACCTCTGTTTTCACATCTCCCCGCCCATCACGGGGTCAGCTGCAATGGGTACCGGCCACTGAGCCCAGAATGCTGCTCTGCCACTTGAGCCCTCCAGGACATCAGCTGGGGCCATGACTGATGCTGCACAGGGTGCAGCACTATGTCTGCAGCTCCTGTCTCTGTCCTCCCCAGCCCCGCCCAATCCTGCCTCCCCTGCCCATTCTGATGTGCCCACCTCTAGATATCTCAATGCATAAATCTCTCAGACATGTTTGTGTGCTGAGCAGGGAATAATTTGTTGAATTATAGTTGTTCAATTTGTTGTAACTTTAAGGGGAGAAACCAGGAAGTCTTTTCACTCCACCATGATGCTGATATCTCTCTTAGCAACTTTCTGATTATTGAGTTGAAGTTCCAGCTATCTTGATAACAGGAAGGAGAATTTCAGCTGGTGAACATGATGATCACATTAGTCATGGCAGTTAGATCTTGTTACTAATCAATCCATTGGCATTCTGGTATAGGAATTTGTCTTTTGTAAGTTATAAAAGTGTATGTTAATGCTAAAGTTGAGTCTGTGCATTTAGACACGTGGTAACTGAATCAATCCAATTGCTTTATCTAGGTATTGTCTCTGTCCTTGGTGCTCTCCAGTTAATATTTCTTATTTGTTTCCTTGTTGCTTGTCAATGACTTGAATAAAGTTACAGTAAAAAAATTTCCAGATAACACTATTGACAAAATCAAAACTTAAAAATTTTTATATAAATTAGGTGAACCAAAAATGTAGCAATAAAAAATTAAGGATAAATGTAGGAAACAATTGTATAAATAAAGAAACCAGCCTAACTGGTTTGGCTCAGTGGATAGAGCGTCGGCCTGCAGACTGAAGGATCCCAGGTTCAATTCCAGTCAAGGGCATGTACCTTGGTTGCGGGCACATCCCCAGTAGGGGGTGTGCAGGAGGCAGCTGATGGATGTTTCTCTCCCATTGATGTTTCTAACTCTCTATCCCTCTCCCTTCCTCTCTGTAAAAAATCAATAAAATATATTTTTTTGAAAAAAGAAAGAAGTGACTTAGCAGCAGCAGGTATAATAGTAATTTTTAAATCTGAGGAGCTTTGATTGATGATAAGCTTGGTATGGGTTAAAAGTAGATATAGAAAAAAAATATGAAGCTAGTGATCTTGGATAAGTTACTAAACCTCTCTGCTGTCATTTTCCTTGTCCATAAAATGAGGATTACAATGATACTTAACCATAAGGTTTTCATAGGAATAAATAAATTAACAAAAAGTGCTTCAATTTTCAACAAATAGTACTGAACTAGACATTTACATGTAGAAAAATATGAATCTAGACTAACAGAACTTACACTCTTCACAAAAAAAATAAACTCAAAATGGAACCTAAATATAAAACAGAACACTATAAAATTCCTAGAACATAAGAGGAAATCTAGATGGCTTTAAGTTTGCTGATGACTTTTTAGATATGACACCAAAGGCACAGTCTATGAAAGAAATAAGTGATAAGGTGGACTTTATTAAAATTAAAAATTTCTGCTCAGTGAAAGCCATTATCAAGAAATAAAAAAGGCAAATCACAAACTAAAAGAAAATATTTGCAAAAGATATATCTGATAAAGGACTGTTATCCAAAATATAGAAAGAACTCTTAAAACTCAACAATAAGAAAACAAACCAATTAAAAAATGGGCCAAACATCTTAATAGACAGCTCACCAAATAAGATAAACTTATGGCAAAAACCTGCACATGGATATTTACAGCAGCTTTATTTTTAATTGCCAAAATGTAGAAGCAACCAAGATTTCCTTCAGTAAATAATGGACACCCAAACAATGGAATATTATTCAGTGCTAAGAAGAAATGAGCTATCATGCTGTGAAGGGATATGGAAGAAATTTAAATGTATCTTCTTGAGTGCAAGAAGCCAATCTGGAAAGACTACATACAGTATGATTCAAAATATATCAAATTCTGGAAAAGGCACAACTATGAAGACAATAAAAAGTAACACTGGTTTGTTCTCTGCATCTATAAATCTGATGGTTTCCAGATGGGAGTAGGGTTGAGAGGATGGGTGAGAAAGGGGAAGGGATCAAGATATGCAAATTTCCAGTTATAAAAACAGTCATGGGGGTGTAGAGTACAGCATTGGGAATACAGTCAATAATCTATATATATAAAAGCCTAAGTGACTTTTAACGACCGGAACGACCAGTCACTATGACATGCAATGACCACCAGGGGGCAGACACTCAACACAGGAGCTGCCCTCTGGTGGTCAGTGTGCTCCCATGGCCAATCTCCCTCAACTGGTCAACCGCCTGCAGTCCATCCCCTGTGCATGAATTTATGCACTGGGCCTCTAGTATTGTAATAAATGTGTATTGTGTGAAATGGGTACTAGACTTATTGGGGTAATCACTTTGTAAGTTACATAAATTTCTAATCACTGTGTTGTATACCTGAAATTAATGCAATATTGTATGTCAACTGTAGTTGAAAATTTTTAAAATATGGAAAAAAAAGATCAGTGGTGGCCAGAAGTTAAAATGAGGGAGGGTTGAATACGAAGAGCACAGAGGACTTTTAGGACAGAGAAAATACTCTGTATGATATCATAATGATGGATACATGCCATTATACATTTGTCAAAACCCATAGAATATACAACACCAAGAGTGAACCATAAGGTAAACTATGGACTCTGGGTGATAAAAATGTGTCAGTGTAGGTTCATCTATTGTAACAAATGTATCACTCTAGTGGGGATGTTCACAAAGAGGGCGTCTATACATGTATGGGAGCAGGAGGTATTGGAGAAATCTCTGTAACGATCTCTTAATTTTGCTATGAACCTAAAACTGCTCTAAACAAATAAAATCTTAAAACAGTGCTTAGAAAAGTGGCTGACAAAGCACTATATAAATATCAATTGCTATTATTAGCAGTAGTATTCAGTTAGAAAAACAAGATCAGATGCAAAATAATCCACACGCCTTTGAACCAAGCAAGAAACAAACATAAGTGTTACATCCTGGAGGAAGTCTTAGCTTGAAAGTGACTGTTGATGACTATTATTCCTGGTCATGTACAGCAAAGCCATGAGGATGGGAACAGGCATGATGGGGTGAGGAAGGGGGCCTCCCACCATCTTACAACAAAGAATTGTCCAGCCCCAAAAGGCGATATGCCGAGGTTGAGAAACCCTGCCCTGATGTTTTCTCTCTCTCAGATGTCTTCTGTTTAGTTTTCTCTTCAGCCCACCTCTCACATGTCCCTTTTAATTCCTAGACTGATATCTACACTAATAAAAGACAAAATGCAAATTGACCATACCTTCACTATGCCTTAAGCCATGCCCACCAGCCAATCAGAGTGACTATATGCAAATTAACCCGACCAAGATGGTGGCCAGCAGCCACAGAGCTGGAGCAAGCAGGAGGCTTGGTTGCTCCAGTGATGGAGGAAGCCAAGCTTCCCGCCTGCTGTGGTCAGCTCTGAGTTCCACTCAAGGCAACAAAGTTTCAATTATAGAAGATTAATAAACCCCAGATACCTGCTTTCAGCCGGCCGTGGCCACGGAGCTGGAGCGAGCAGGAGGCTTGGATTGCCCCTGGCGATGGAGGAAGCCAAGCTTCCCGCCCCCGCCATGGCCATCTCTAAGCTCCACTCAAGGCTACAAAGTTTCAATTATAGAAGGTAAATAAATCCCAGAATAAAAAAAGAAAAAGAAAAAAAGGAGAGGCTGGGAGCTTCCGTCGCCAGGGTGGGGGGGGGGGGCCCTGGCCAGCCTGAAAATGGCCCTCAGCCCCTCACCCAGGCTGGCCAAACCTCCATGGGATGAGGGTCCCCATTGTGGGGGGGCTTGACCAGCCTGCAAACAGCCATCAGCCCCTCACCCAGGCTGGCCAGGCACCCCAGCGGGACCCCCACCCTGATCCAGGACACCC
The DNA here is from genome assembly GCF_000147115.1 of Myotis lucifugus. Taxonomy (NCBI): domain Eukaryota; kingdom Metazoa; phylum Chordata; class Mammalia; order Chiroptera; family Vespertilionidae; genus Myotis; species Myotis lucifugus. Next base: position 5,567,021 of record NW_005871065.1, on the reverse strand, counting down.
TTCATGGCAAACCAGCCGGCCCCCACCCATGCATCAGGCTTCTATCCTATATAGTAAAAGGGCAATATGCAAATTGACCCCAATAGCAGAATGACTGGGAATGACTGGTCACTATGACACACACTGACCACCAGGGGGCAGATGCTCAATGCAGGATCTGCCCCCTGGTGGTCAGTGCGCTCCCACAGGGGGAGCTCTGCTCAGCCACAAGCCAGGCTGCCAGCTGCCAGTACAGCGGTGGTGGTGGGAGCCTCTCCTGCCTCCTCAGCAGCACTAATGATGTCCGACTGCAGCTTAGGTCTGCTCCCTGCTGGCAAGTGGACATCCCCCGAGGGCTGCCGGGCTGCCAGAGGGATGTCTGACTGCCAGCTTGGGCCCAGTCCCCCAGGAAGTGGGCCTAAGCCAGCAGGTGGACATCCTCCGAGGGGTCCCAGACTGCAAGAGGGCATAGGCCGGGCTGAGGGACCCCCCCGAGTGCACAAATTTTTGTGCAACAGGCCTCTAGTATGATTATAATGACAAAGCAATGGTTTTTACGACAAGATCACTTTTGTCTTAGACAAAATCTAGTATCCTCAGAATATGTGTATTCCTTGGAGTGTGGAGTATTTTGTTAAAGGAAGATAAATGTAAGCTGCTGTTTTGAACAGAAATGATTTATTTTCTCCCTGAAAAGTTGTGTGCTAAAGCCAGCCCACTTGTTATTCTCTACCCTTAACACACATTTCAGGGATGTATCTGACAGCTTATACGCAGGCTTTCTTCAGATGTAATCGCTGCACTAGAATAAAGATGAAGCCTGTTGTAAGAACCCTGCAAAAGGCAGAATTCAGTCACGTAACTCATTAATTCTTGACACAAAAATGTTTGATCAAAGACAGAGCTGTATCTTTCAATTTTTCATGATGATAAAATCTAAAAAGGAAAAAAAACCCCACCAAAGTAGATAGGACATCTTTGTTAGTACAGAACATTATTTGAAAGCAAGTAGCTTCAAATATATCGGTCCTATTAAAGCTGTTCTTTCATTTCAAAAAGCATGTATTAGTTTGAATTCTACCCAAATCTTCAAATATCCTAGTTTAAAATACCCAAACAACGTAGCAAGTCAAACACAGAATTACTTAAGAAATCTCTGAAGAAATGTCTACTTTGGTGTAAGAGGTCTCATTTCCTCACTCACCTACTCCATCCACACTCATCTTCTTGTTGTTCCTTCCATCTCCAGGGAAGCGCCTGTCCCAGACCCTTTGCACTTTCTGTTCCCTCTCCTGGGCTCTCCTTCCCTGAAGACCCACATGGCTCATCCTCTCACTTCCTTCAAATCTTCACATGAAATCACTTCCTCAGAGAACCTCCCCCCCCACCCCCCCCCCACCCCGCAATGCTCTCTACTCCCATACCCTGCACGTTTTCTCTGCATTGCACTTATCACCTTCTAATGTGTCATATATTTTATGTGTTTGTTGTAGTAAGTACTCAATAAATACAAGAAAGGAAATATGGCGATGCGAGTAGTATCCATTTTGCTGGAGTGGATTTGGTAGGCGTGATCTGACTCTGGAGTTCTAATGCTGGTGGGAGCTTCTAACTCCAGTCCATAGCTAGGGTGGGTGGTTCTGGAACCAGTGCCCACAAGGCCTTCTTGACTCCCCAGCATCCAGAAAATTGCAGAGGAAGCCCTTTCATCAGAGGGCGGTTCTCAGTGTGTGTCTTGGGAGTCACTCCTGGAGCCTCAGCGAGAGTCCGCTGCTCTCCACAATCTATCTCGTTCATTTTACATTATCCAAATGTTTTTCATTATCTAAAACAGAGCCCTGACTAGTATTGTGTACATATTGTACTATTTCTATTTATACTAATACTAGAGGCCCATGCACCAGAGGGGTCCCTCGGCCTGGCCTGTGCCCTCTTGCAATCCGAGAAGGGGAGAGAGGAAAATAAAATATTTGCTATCATCAATAGAAATTATATTTTTAAAAGGATTTCATATTAGAGAATTCTTTCTCAAAACACCATTGCACAAGATGTTGCCCTAAATATATAGCACATATATATGAACAGGTAATTCCCAGACTATACCAGGAAGACTCGGATCAGAGGAACTGCTGTGAGTGGTCAGGAGTTGGAAAAAGACCCTGCTCTGTCAGAGCCAGGCGTGTGTCAGGTGAAAAAGGAAACCCTGGGAAGGAGAAGTCACATATTTGGATCTTGCAGGATTTACTAAAGGGCCTGAAATGTGCATTTTTTTTATTAGTCATTAAATTCCACAGCCTGACACATTACCACACACATGATGGGTCAATAAATATTTGACCAACAGTTGGGTACCGGTGATGTCCCTGAGCACAGATGCACATGGCAACTCCTTTCTTCCTTCTTGTCTTAAATGGTGAAGCAGTGCCTAGAGCAGCAGGCACCGTGTTCCAACCAAGAAGCAACAGCCAGTATTCTAAGGACAGAGCAGACAGAGGTAACAGATGTGGGTTTTCGAGGCTATAAGGAGCTGCTTCCTCCAGATAATTTGTTATGTGAGATAATTAAGTGGTTTATTGTTTATTCCTGAAACCACTGTTACTATTCAAAGAAGGAAAAAAAGATTCTTAATTGATATACCCCTAAAAAGAAAAAATTTATCTTTTTTCTGAGTTCTCAAAAACAGGCACAGTTCTGATTTCAAAGCTCCTTCACCACAGTGTTTCTAGCCAAAACAAACAAACAAACAAACAAAGTCACCCGTTTGCTGATATTTGCAATTCTTCATTTAATGGAACACTTTATCTAGAAGACGTGATGTTGTATAGCACCTGCCTTGGGCATTGTCTTTGGGTGGGCTCCAAGAGAGAATGTCCTGTATAGGGAACTTTTTGGCTCACAAATTCAGATAATCCTCAACATATCTCTTTTTTAATTTAGTATGGATTTCTTTGGTCAGCCATTACTAAGCTTTTATTTTCAAATTAATCACACTACTATTGTGCATTGCATAAATCACCATCTCTGAAATGATTCCTCATCAGCCATCTTTTCCCTGGACTCTTCCCTCAAATTATCAATGTATTGTCTCTCCGGTCCAAATCCACCTTTCTTTGTCTTGCTTCGTGATTCAGGAGCAGGAAGGACTAAGAAAACATTTGTCAGCTGGCGCAATGTTCGACTTTGTCCGTAGGGGGCGCAGGAGGGACATTGCCAGAGGAAGGGGCTGCTCTTCCTAGTTCCTGTGTGTGGTTTTGGCTCCGGCAGCCCCTTGACACAAGCAGCATGTGGATGGGCACCCAGGGGCACCCATGCTCCAACAAGTTTTGCCAGTGCCCCTGCAGAGTCTCACGAGCACCTCGGAGGGTGGCTTCCCAGTGAGTTTCACCAGAATCTCAAAGGGCTGATTCTCAGTTGGTTCCACTGGGGCCCCAACAAGTGGTTTCCAGGCAGCCCTGGCTGGTGGCACTTAAGCAAATTTCTCTGCCATTCAATAGGCACAGCCAGACCCTCTCTAATAGGGTTTGGATGTCCATGTGGTCCTTTTTCCAAGCCCTTTCTTTCCAGGGCTAATTAGCCTCAGCGGTAGGGGTATATCGGTTATTCTTGTATTCTGTAGAGTTCTCTTTATTGCTAAGTTGTAACCCCCTGTTATTAATTAACCTGTTAATAATTTTTCCCTTTTAGTTAATCCCTGCTATTAGGTCTTTATTAGACACTAATTCTTTATATTGAAGTGTTCTGCTCAAATTACTGAGTGGTTTCTGTCTCCTGGCTAGACTCTGAGTGACACATCATCTCTAGGTCAGTCAGGAATTCTGCATGGGGTAGCTTTATTTTACACACATATCAGTTTACTGACTTTTAAAGTAAATCAGCCTATCAGTTGTAATGTCAGGCATGTAAAGCCAAGTTTGTAAGCCTGGTGGTTCAGTACATTAATGTTAATCAATATGTATTATTTTGTAAAGGCTCAGGAATCAGGAAAAAGTCAGTCATTGAATTTTTGTTACGGTGGCCTTTCTTAAACCCATTAACATTTATTATAATTGTGTTTCCAAGAAAATATTTTGAATATCAGTCTGAGAACTAAATTGCACACCTAAATACTTAAGTGTTTGGTGAAGTGTCCGGTATTAGAAATGGCCTCTGCTATTGCCTGTAACTCAAGGGTTTGAAATAATTTTGATTTCTACTAATAATGAGCCTATAGGCAAACTACTTAAAAAAAGACTACACTTCTTTCAATTCACACAATTGAATATCAGAACATTTGAGATTTTTAGGTTCTGAGCTATCCTTGGTCAAGAATGACCCATAGTAGAGAAAATATTTGCAAATGATATATCTGATAAGGATCTAATATCCAGAATATATTAAACATACATACAATTCAACAACAAAAGTCAAACAGGCCAATTAAAATTGACAAAGTATTGGAATGGACATTTTCCAAAGAAGATATATACATGGCCACCAAGCACATGAAAAGATACTTGATGTTATTTGTCATTAAAGAAATGCAAATCAACACCACATGAGATACAACCTCACACTTCCTGGGATGGATAGAATTTAAAAAGAAAAAACACAGAAAATAACTAGTGGTAGGGAGGATTCAGAGAAATTGGAATGCTGATACATTGCTGGTAGGAATGTAAAATGGTGCAGACACTAGGGAAAGAGTTTGGCTGCTCGTCAATAATTAATATATGATTCAGCAATCCCATTCCTAGGTATAAACCCAAAAGAATTGAAAGCAGGTGTTCAAACAAATGCTTGTATGCAAATGTTCATAGCAACACTATTCACAATAGCCAAAAGGTAGAAACAACCCAAATGCCCATCAACTGATGAAGGGATGAGCAAAATGTGGCATAGCCACACAGTGGACTAGTATTCAGCTATAAAAAAGGAATGAAGTACAGATACATACTATAATGTAAATGAAGCTAGAAAACATTATGCTATGTTAAAGAGTCAGGCAAAAGGGTCACATATTATATAATTGGATTTGCATAAAATATGCCAAATAGGAAAATTATAGATTAGTCATTTTCAGGGACTGGAGGGAGGAAGGGATAGGGAGTGACTGTTGAACGAGTATGGGGTTCTCTTTTGGGGTGATGAGTGTTCTAGAATTAGTAGTGATATTTGCACAATATTGTGGATGTACTAAACACTACTGAATTGTACACTAAAATGACACAATGGTGAATTTTGTATTATATATATTTTACCACAGTAAAAAGATTGATTTTGAGAGGGAAGGAATTGGAGTTGGAAAACGTGAACAGTTCTTTTAAGAGTTTTGCTGTATGGGGAACTGAGAAATGGTGCAATAGCTGGAAGAAGATGTAGAGTGAAAGGAAAGTTTTTTGAAAATTTTAGAGATGGTACTAGCATATAATATTGATCTGGACAATGCCCAACCAACCGAGCCACACCAACCAAGGCCGAATTAGTGCTTTTAATCCCGTGACCTTTTTTTTCCTCTGATCTCCATAAGTTTGTTCTCTGTATCTATAAGTCTGTTTCTATTTTGTTTGTTCAAGTCTTTTGTTCTTTAGATTCCACATATCAGTGATATCATATGTATTTGTCTTTTTCTGTCTGAATTATTTCACTTAGCATAATGCCCCCTAGGGCCTAGGTCCATCCATCCATGCTGTTACAAATGGTAAGATTTCATTCTTTTTTATTGTCTACTAGTATTCCATCATATAGATATAGATATAGATATAGATATTCCATCATATAGATATTCCATCGTGTGTGTGTGTGTGTGTGTGTGTGTGTGTGTATATATATATATATATATAATTTTATCCACGTATATTAACGGACACTTGCTTTGCTTACATATTTTTGCGATTGTAAATAATGCTGTAATGAACATGGGAGTGCATATATTCTTTCAAATTACTGTTTTGGGTTTCTTCAGATATATACCCAGAAATGGAATCCCTGGGTCATAAGGCAGTTCCTTTTAATTTTTTGAGGAACCTGCTCACTGTTTTCCATAGTGGTTGCACAAATCTGCATTTCCAACAACAGTGCAGTAAGGTTCCCTTTCTCCACATCCTTGCCAGCACTTGTTGTTTATTGATGATAGCTTCCTGACAGGTGTGAGGTGGCATCTCGTTGTGGTTTTGATTTGCATTTCTCTGATGATTAGTGATGTTGAGCAACTTTTCCTATGTCGATTGGCCATCTGTAGTTTCTCTCTGGAGAAGTGATCATTCAGGTCTTCTGCCCACTTTTTTATTGAATTGTTAGTTTTTCTAATGTTACCTGCGTTCTTTATAAATTTTGAATACTAACTTCTTATCAGAGGTATCATTGGTGAATATGTGCTCCCATTCAGTAGGTTGTCTTTTCATTTTTTTTTAACATTTTTCCAACAAGTATTTATTGTTAGTTAAGCCATAATTCAGGATTCTAGGGTGGGACATACCCAGGTCCCCCTTCACCTCCCTGGGAGAAGGATGGATGACAGAGGACGGGTGGGGTGCACTCAGTTCAGATCTTCCCAGGAAACGTGCCTTCTGCCCGGAGGTCATCCCAGGCCGAAACCAAGGATATGGGGCACAGGGACTTGTACACACGCTGGTACCATTCACACACGGAGGCATCACCCCCTTTAGCAGTCATCGCCTGCTCACAGCGGTGGAAATCCAGGTAATTCTGCCAGCAGTTCCTGGTCTGGTTCTGGTTGGGGAAGCAGCTGTCAAAGGAGCAGTCCCGTAGTTCCTGATTTTGGTCTTGATGTCTTCTGCCCTGTTGCTGATTCCTAAAGAGGCCCCTGAAGCCGCTCGTAGCTCAATGTGACCTTGTCTTTTCATTTTGTTGATGGTTTCCCTTGCTATGCAAAAACTGTGTGTTTGTTTGTTTTTCTTTTGTTTTCCTTGCCCGAGGAGATACGTTAGAAAAAATATTGCTAAGAGAAATATCCTAGATTTTACTGCCTATGTTTTCTTCTAGGAGTTTTATGTTTCAGGTCTTACACTTAAGTCTTTAACCCATTTTTAGTTTATTACTGTATATGATGTAAGAAGGTGGTCTAGTTTCTTTTTTTTTTTTTTTTGCATGTACCTGTCCAATTTTCCCACCGCCATTTATTGAATAGACTGTCTTTACCATACTGCAAGGTTTTATTTTAAATTAGGATTGTTACCGTTTTTTTGGTGCATAGGTTTTAAGAGATTAACCCCACCCCTATTTTCCTCCAGTTTGCCCTCATATTTTTTTTAAAATATATTTTTTATTGATTTTTTTACAGAGAGGAAGAGAGAGAGATAGAGAGTTAGAAACATGGATGAGAGAGAATCATCGATCAGCTGCCTCCTGCACGCCCCCCACTGGGGATGTGCCCGCAACCAGGGTACATGCCCTTGACCGGAATCGAACCCGGGACCCTTGAGTCGCAGGCCGACGCTCTATCCACTGAGCCAAACCGGTTCGGCCCTCATATTTTTAGTAAGCATTTTTTGCAGAATGAAGGGAATAGTGCATACCATCTGATAACAACATGCCTGCATTCTGGAATGGCCAGAGGGGCTCAGAGGAAACACCACCCATCTGCTTCTCCGTGAGCACCCATTATTCTCAGAGATGCATCGTTATTACAGAAGAGATGGCGGGCTTACAAAAAGAGGAAAGGCATCAGAATAGTCCGTGACAACAACACCCAGCTAAAGAGTTAAACCTGCCTCCAGCATTGAAATGCTGTTGGCATAAGTCTGAGAAAAGTCCAAGTGATTAACAGAGACCTTGACCCGGCTTCTGCCTTGGAAGCTTCCCTGGTCTCAACGTCAGTTCTTTTGTTTAATTAATTAAATTCATTGGCGTGACATTGATTAATAAAATGACACAGGCTTTAAGTATATAATTCTATAATGTATCACCTGTATATTGTATTGTGTGTTCATGCCCAAAAGTCAAATCTTCTTACCTCACCATATGTTTGACCCCATTTACCCTTTACTACTCCCCCCCACCCCGCAGTTCCCTTTCCCTATGATAACCACCATACCGTCTGTGTCTGAAGTTTTTGTTTGTTTGCTTGTCTTATTTGTTGCTTTCAGTCTTATATCCCACATATGCATAAAATCATAAGGTTCTTGGCTTATATTTTCATCTGAATTATTTTGCTTAGCATGATATTCTCAAGATCCATCCATGTTGTTGCAAATGGCAGTATTTCATCTTTTCTGATGGCTGAGTAGTATTCCATTGTGGTGTATGTACCACATCTTCTGTATCCAATCATCTATCAAAGGACACTTCAGTTGTTTCCATGTCTACTAAAAAAAGAAATTAAAAATATAGGGTGTCCCAAAAAGTATAGACACACACTTTGAATAATTATCAAGGCGGTGTTCATTAAAATACATTTCATTTTCACAATTGAGCTATCAGCTGTTAAAGTGTGCATACATTTTCTGGGACATCCTGTCTTTATTTGTGAAGAGTACCCCTATGTTCACTGCAGCATTATCCACAGTGGCCAAGACATCCACCTCCGTTCTTAAACTCATAGCCTGATGTGGCCCAGGCACTTGCAACATCCCTGGGCCTGCTCCTGGGCCTGGTGATTATTGTTTGCTGACCCATAATGCAGCCTTGACAGGGATGTTTGCAACCTCTCTCAGGAGCACAGTCCTGACTCAGACCATGTGTGCATTTGACTGTGTATGAAATCTACCATTTCCATGGCTTACAAAACTCTCTGTATTAAGAATTGATATTTCAATATTGATGTTTTGTCCTTAATCCCTTTCCTCATGTCATTTCTGTATCTGATGATAACATTTGTATTATGATTGTTGTTCTTAAAATTAATTTCCTTTTTTAATAAAAATATTACTATCCCTTTTAGGGACAAAAGAGACTGTTGTCATTAGAAGAGAAGCCAGAACCTATTATTTTTTTTTCAATCACTGTCCATTTTTCCCTGCTTAACCCAAAATCTTAAACAGGTTATTCACTCTTTTTGGACTTTTTAAAATCAACTTTTGAAACCTCATGCAACAAATATTTTATACTTTGATGTTTATTTAAATATTTTTTTTAATTCTGGGGTAACATACTTAATACTCAACATTACTAACATTGAAATATTCCTAAAAAAAACCCTGTTTCCCTGATTTCTCTCTCAGCCTAATCCCTCCTACTTGCTATATATGTTTATGCTCTGTTTTAAAGGTTTGACAATTTAGAGGAGCAAGTCTACAAAGTTGTGTAAATCTTAAACAACTCTCCTACTATTTGTTGGTCATCCCTTTCTGAAAGTTGTTATCTCACAAAAACTCTGTTTTGTTGTATGTGTGATCATGAATGATTAGACATAGAAAGAACATGTCTGTTTTATAAATATACTCAAGACAGTTGCAGTATCAAGTTTCAGACATTGATTGAACCAAATCATACTGGTCATCAACTTAGTAATCAGAAAAGTAGACCATTTTCAACTGAAGGAAGATTAAATTTGTAATTGGAGTTTGTCCTGCCATGGTTTCAATCAAACAGATTCACGATCATTAAAATTTACAAATGCACATTCATTAAATAAGTATTTCCAGGTAAGGGACATATTGACTGCAGCTAAATTCTGTAGCAAGAAAGCTTCACTCAACATTTTCGTACAAGGGGATGAATGACTGTGTTGACAGGATGGGACTTCAAGCCAGAGCAGAATATATACCTTGTTCAAAAGAACCAAATCCAGCAGATTGAGGGGACGAAAGTTGTATGTGAAGAAATTATATGAAGATGCAATGGTAAGGAAAAGGGGGACATCTGTAATGCTTTCAACAACAAAGATAAATTTTTTTAATGTATGAAAGGGAAGGTGGGCTCAGGTAGAGAGCTATTGGTTAAGAATAAATGGTTCGAGAGAAAAGAAGCAATAGTTCCTTGGAAGTTCAGTATTGGAAAAAGAGAGATAGAGATAGAGAGGTAAGGAGATAGAGACAGACAGACAGTAAGAGAGGAAAACTTTTTCAAGGAAGGATTACAAAATGGGAATAGAGCAAAGTATAGTTAAGAGGAGTATTTGGAATGTCCAGGTATTTGCTGATGTTCTTAAAAGCTGAATATCTAATAAATATTTGCCAGACCTTGTTGCAAATATTTCATTACTCAGAAGGTAGAAGGAACCAGACTAATAGTCACAATTTATTGAGTACTCAGTTCCAAGCACTATGCTAAGTACTTTGTATATGTGATCTCATTTAATTCTTTCAACAATCATGAAAAGTATTATCCCTGTTTTTACAGATTAAAAAAAAAAATCAAAGCCCAGAAATGTGAGGTAAATTACATGTGGTAAAACAGCAGGGAGGAAGAAGAGATGAATTTGAACCCAAAGAGCATATTCACACTGAGGAATCTATGTGCTTAAATGTCTGTTTCCCAGCATATTTCTTTAAGATGTGTCTGCACTCAGAAACTATGACAGAGAAGTAAATTATTCCTCCATCTTTTAAAAAATTACAAAACAGGCAGTTAAAAAAAAAAACTAACACATGATTTGCCTGGGTTACAAGTATAGGTGTCCATGTCAAAAGGTGACACCCTTACTCTCTTCTGTGGTTAGGAGCATTTTGTCAAGTTCTGAGTGCTGTTCTCTGAGAACAGAAATTTATAGAGGAGGATAATGGTGACAATGACAGTGAAAATAGTAATAAAGATAACTTAGATTATATGCAAATTGCCAGTGGCCATTCCAAATGCTTCCACGTGTATTAATTCCTGAATCTTCCCCACCACCCTCAGGGGAGAAACCTGAAGCTAAAGCTGTCATACAGGCAGTAATTGAGGGGGCCATTCTGTTAAGTCCTAAAATGTGTGTGTAGAGGGGGAACCATTTTTTACAGTAATAGTGTTACCCTAAGTAACACAGAGGATTAGGGAAGTCTCATGGATGGACCTGGAGAGCATTATGCTAAGCGAAGTCAGTCAGAGAAAGATAAGTATCACATGATCCCACTCATTTGTGGAATATAATGAACTGATGAACAAAGACAGATCCAGAGACAGAGAAGCATCGATCAGGTCATCAAACCTCAGAGGGAAGGCAGGGGAGGGTGGAGGGCCCCCGGGGGGGATCAATCAAAGG
>NW_005871065.1:5553665-5555580 GCF_000147115.1 Myotis lucifugus | reverse complement strand
GTTACTAATTAGAATGCCCTTTCCAATTTAATTACGCGTGTAGGTGTTTCAAATCAAGAGACATTTTTGAAATGTAATAAATATTTGAATTTTTAAAAAAGTGACTTTTGAATTAAGATGTGGGAGATTAAGAGTTAGACAAAGGAGAGGGGACGGAAATGCAAGACTGTTCTAAGCACAGGGAACAGCAAGTGATCATGGTACATTTGACAGCTTAAAAGGCAGGGTGGCCCTGACCGCTTTGGCTCAGTGGCTAGAGCGTCGGCCTGCGGACTGAAGGGTCCCAGGTTTGATTCCGGTCAGGGGCATGTACCTTGGTTGCGGGCACATCCCCAGTGGGGGGCGTGCAGGAGGCAGCTGATCGATGTTTCTCTCACATTGATGTTTCTAGCTCTCTATCCCTCTCCCTTCCTCTCTGTAAAAAATCAATAAAATATGTTAAAAAAAAAAAAAGGCAGGGTGGCCCAGTGGTTGAACGTGGGCCTGTGAATCAGGAGGTCGGGGTTAGATTCCCAGTTGGGGCACATGACTGGTTTCGGGCTTGATCCCCAGTGTGGGATGTGCAGGAGGCAGCAGATCAGTGATTCTCTCGCATTTTTGATGTTTCTATTTCTCCCGCTCCCTTCGTTTTTTGAAATCAATACAAATATATTTAAAAAAAATAAAAAAAGGCAGGGTGACTGAAGTACGGTTGGCAAGAGAGGAAGCTGGAGCAGAAGGCAGGGGCTAGATCACGGTATTATCTTAAAGTTTAAGACTTAAACACTTGGGGTAATACCCTAAAGCAGTGGTTCTCAACCTGTGGGTCGAGACCCCTTTGGGGGTCGAGCGACCCTTTCACAGGGGTTGCCTAAGACCATCGGAAAACACATATATAATTACATATTGTTTTTGTGATGAATCACTATGCTTTAATTATGTTCAATTTGTAACAATGAAAATACATCCTGCATATCAGATATTTACATGACGATTCATAACAGTAGCAACATTACAGTTATGAAGTAGCAACGAAAATAATTTTATGGTTGGGGGTCACCACAACATGAGGAACTGTATTAAAGGGTCGCGGCATTAGGAAGGTTGAGAACCACTGCCCTAAAGCTATGGGACATTGTATAGAAGGGGAGGGGAGTGGTCGCGCAGGCTTCCTGAAGGCAGGTGCTCTCTCTGCTGTATTCATCATTGTTTCCCAGACCCCAGCTCTCACATGATGCAGTTGAGAGATGACCATGCACTAAGTATAAACATAGGTTGACTGAATGAATGAACCCCTACATTTTATGGGACTTGTTTAAGGGTTTTATGTTACGTTCGGCATTACAGAACCATTCAAGTGATTTTTTGTATGTGAGTGGTACACGAAACTGCACAACGTCCGTTCTTTCCTTTAAAAAAACAACCGCAGGAATCAAGCCAAACGAATTAATTTACTTGCAAGCAACTGCGCGTGCGCTGCTTCCCCGCGTAGCCACCCTCCGAGACCCTCAGAGAACCACCTTCGCGCCTGCTCAGTGCGGGGCTGTACCCCCGGGAGGCGGGTTCTCCAGAAAAGGAAACGACCACTGCGCCTGCGTCGCTCCGCCGGGGCCTGACGCCGGCTGCGCAGGCGCACAGGAGCCCTTTTTGACCGTAAACATCCTGCCGATTTGAACCGAGAATTTGGGCGGCAGGGAGAGCCGCGGCGTAACGGGCAGCCATCTTGTTTGTTTGAGTGAATCGGAAAGGAGGCGGCGGCTGCGGCGGCGGCGGGGGCTGCGGCGAAGATGGACCTCACAGGGGCGCCCCCCTTTCCCCCACCCCCTCCCCGACCCCTTTCCCTTCCCCAGGCAACCCAGCCCGCCGGACTCCCGGCGGGAAGGAAGGTTAGATCCTCGCCGACCCCTTTTTCCCATCAGACTCCCTCCCCCCACCA
>NW_005871065.1:5520288-5553245 GCF_000147115.1 Myotis lucifugus | reverse complement strand
CCCCTCCCTTTTTTACGCGAAAAATGTAACGCGGGGAAATGAGTCCTGGGCAGCCCAATAGAAAACGCGAATTCCTAGGAAACGAGCAGAATCCCCCCCCCCCCCGACTTTTCTGATGATGAAGGTGCGGAGGGGGTGGAGGCTGCCTCTGACAAATGCCTGGTGTCCTTTCCGCGCCGAGCAGGGCCGTGCGAACCGTGTGTGATGCCGAGACACGGGCGGGCGGGGCTGCCGGACTCGGGGCCTGCCCGTTGGAAAGGGGGAGATGCTGGGGGTCTGTCTGTCTGTCTGGCCGCCTTGGTTAGGATTTCTCAGGCTGCCCTCGGCGTTCAGAAACGCGCTTGTGTGTTTAAGGGTTTCTGGTAAAGGGCTGTGTTTATCGGCTTCTCTTTACAAGCGAAGGTTAATATTTGCTCCCGTTACACGGTTTGGAATAAGCACTCAGTTTCAGGGGGGAAAGATGTTCCCGTAGTGGGTGGGTGGTTATTTTTATTTTTATTTTTTAATGAATGTAAGTGCCAGTGAGCTGTGGGAGTCTGCGGAATTTCGGTGACCGGCTGGAGAAGCTTTCCTGGGTTGTAGAGCCATTAAAGTTTCTTTGTTTAATGTTGGAGGCAACTAACAGTTGTTTTTGTAGCAAGACCTTGATGAGGCATGCGCCATAGCCATTGATTGATTTACTTGACAGTTGTCGATAGCGGAGATGACAGCAAGTGCATAACTGTGAGTGCTTTTTTTTTGCACACACGTCAGAATTAATTACATTGGGAGTCTGACCTTTATTTGCCTTTTTGTGTGTGTGTATAAAGGCAACACATTCACGTATTCTAGAATTACGTTCTCCACTTAGAGTGGGGTATGTTTAAAGTATTAGAGTTGAGAATTGCTTTCCTGATAAATTCCTACTTATGAGAAATTGTATCTTTGTAGTGTGGTACAAAAGAGAAACATCTAATTCTTGAGAAGTACATATTTTGTTTAAATGTCATGTCAAAATTGTTAGGCATGATCATGCTGGTTGGTATATGTTGTGTGATTTTTTTTTTTTTTTTGAAATTATTTTCATTGACAGTGGTGCTGTCTTAGGTATGCTGTTCTAGTTAATTCTCATAATCCAGTTTGGTAAATATCCCCATTTTTTAGATGAGAAAGCTGAGATTCTAACTATTATAAAACAACTAAGGAGGGAGCTGAATTTGAACCTAGAACTGATTTTAAAACTCGTGCTCACAGAATGCTCTATATACTATAGACTCTATACTATAGAGTCTGTAGTGTGCAGATTGGAAACACCTTCTGTCCCTGAAACTCTCCACTAGCCTCTCCTACACCCCAAAGGGAGAGTTCCATTCTTACCTTAGTATTGACATTTTCCACGGATAGTAAACCACTGAATTTCCACCTTCCAGGTTTTTATAGTTAAGGAAAGTGACTACACAGATTAAGCAGCTTAACTTGCTAGTTAATGGAGTGGTCTTGAATCCCAATGTAATTTTACTTTGAACAGGTGATGTATGTGTATGTTCCAAGGTTTAACAATAGTACAAAAGGGTCGGCCTCGCTTTCCCACCAGACCCACTTTCCAGAGGTGACCAGTGTCATCACTTCCATTTGTACAGCAAATATGTCCTGCTTATGCAAGTGCAGGTAATTTACATAGAGAGCCCTCTTTTTAACACATATATTTTCATTGTTTAAGACTGTATTCATTTGTTAGAAGTCTGTTATTACTGTCCAGGCAGGTTACTGTATTTCTAATCTTTGCTGTTAAAAGTCATGCTGGCAAGGCAACATAGTATTACAGTTAGAGGTGTGGGTTCTGATGTTCAGGTCCTGCTTATGTTAAACATTAGTGACCTTTGGCACGTTACTTATTATCATCTCCTTTTCTTTGTTTTATGGTCTGTAAAATGGGCCAGTATAAATTTACTTTATAGGGTTGTTGTAAAGAGGATAGATACATAAAATACTTAGAGCTTTAGTAAAATTTGAAAAATTCGTTATTGTTATACATCTCTATGTATATCTTTGGCACTATTACTGGCAGTACAGTTAATGAATAGAAAGTATGAGTGTTTGAAATTTTCATAAGATGTTGCCAAATTGCCCTTCAGAGAGGTCATACGAATTTATACAATCACCGTCCTGCCTTGCTTCTAACAGATGAATGAAGTATTATAATGTCATTGTAGATACATGACCTGTAATTTGATTTTGGCTTTTTGAAAAGATCTTAAAGAAAATGCTGGGGTTTTTTGCATTCCTGAATGTGTTCTAAACTATCTTTCTGCCATTTCACACCAGACTTAAATTCATTTTTTAGGATCAATTGAAAAAAGTCATTTGCTGCTTTAGAAAGAATTTGAGAAATAAGTTTCTGAACTATGCTCTGGGATGTTGGCTTTCTGCTAAGATCTTTTGTAAAGGATTAGCAAAATTTCGACTCTTCCATCTTCAAAACCTGTGGAGATTAATCAACTTTTTTGTTTTAAGGTTGGCTAAAGTTTGGTATTATTAAGGGGGGAAAATGGTTTAAAAGGCAACAATGATTACACTTTCTCCTTTTTTAGATATAAGCCAATAGTTGATCCACCACATACCTCAGGCTTCCTTTAGTAATTAGGGTGCTTTCCTCTTACTAATTGTTTCCCCAAATAACTTTAGCAGCACTCTGCTTTAGTTACTCCCTCACCTCCCTTCCCCCCCCCCCCCCAAAAAAAAAAATCCCATGCCAAGAAAGCATCTATTTAGGAATCTCTGCCTCTGCATAGCTGGGATATTTTAGGCATGGCACTCTGACTAGCAGCTGAAGTGCTGGCCATGAACTACTGACACCTGTTGAGAAGTGCCAGTAGTTTTAATTTCTGATCTCCAGAATTATTTACATATGTCAACTATTAGATCACTTGGTGTATCTCATTTCCTTATTCATTAAGCACATATTTAGTAGTTGTCATTCGGCAGGCAGTATTCTAGGAGCTAAATATTAGAGTTTTTATTTGGAGTACAACTGTCTTGTGTAGTGAAACTTGGGACTTGTATGATAGTGACTATTTCTAAGAACACACTGCCATATTGGATTGCTACAAAATGCTGTACAGGGAGCTTAATTTTTGTGCTAACAAACTTTAAGGCTTCAAGTAGAAGCATTGATTTGCAACATAGGAAGCTGTCTTTGATTATGACAAATTGCTAAGTGGGATATAACATACACTTGAGTTATTATTAGTGCTTCTACCTTAGAGTGATCTGAATTCTTATTCCTTAGTTCTTTTCTTAACTACATTTGAAATAGAGTTCACAATATAGGCAATTGATGAAAACTGTATTTTTTTCTTTTGAGAAAATTTTCCAAGTGTGAATTAATGATCTCCTGAGAGCATCTGTTCAAAAGAGAATTTTAGAACCCTTTGCTATGATGGAAAATGGAGATGAGGCAAACCTGACTATAAATTACTCTTGCCCCTCCACCCTCCCAAACATTGTTGACAGGCATGAAATCGCTTGCCTGTGAGGCATTTAACTAATATGTATTTTCTGTAAACCATTAGAAAGAATGGGTGCATTTTTCAATTGAAAGTACAATAAGCAACATTTTAAAATTTAGTCTCTTTTTAAAAACATGAAAATTAGAGTTAACTTACTCTGGATCTTTTTTAAGCTAATTCAAAAGAAATTTTACATTACACTAGCAGTGAATAAGAGGTGCTTCTTCTCTGTATCCTCATCAGCACGTGTTAACATTAATTTTTATTTTTGCTCTTTTAATATGTGTGCAGTGAAATCTAATTAATATTGGTGTTGAGCATCTTTTCTTGTTCTTATTTGCCGTCAGGATATCCTCTTCTGTGAAACTTCTCTTGCTCGTTTTCTAAGTAGATTTTTTTTAAGTCTGGTTTTGAGAGGTTTTTGTATATTCTAGATCCTGGTCCCTGTCTTATATGGCGTTTGCAAATACTTTTTTCTCCCTATATCTTGTTTTTGCATCCTCAGTGAGCTCCTTTGTAGAGCAAAAATTTTTATTTGATGAAAGACGGTTTATCAGGTTTTTTTTTTCTCATGAGATATGTTTTTGATGTCATATCTAAAAAATCTTAACCAAGTTTTAGGTACCGAAGGTTTTCCCTATAGTTTTTTTAATTTATAGTAAGTCTTGAAATTGGGTAACTTCTTTTTCAAAATAGTTTTAGCTATTCTAGTTCCTTTGCCTTCCCATATAATTTTAGAAAAAATTCTTATCAGTACCAATAACAAAAATCTCAGTAAGATTTTGCTAGGAGTTGTATTGAAGTTTCTTTAAAAAAATAGACATACACTTACCCATGCTATACAGAAATCATACTTCAGGACATTTGTCTCAGAGGAATGAAAACTTATGCTCACAAAGGGTCTATATACACAAATATTTATAACAGTTTTATTTGCAATAGCTGAAAACTGGAGACAACCAAAATGTCCTTCAAGAGATGAATTGCTAAATAAGTTGTATATCCAGCCCATGGAATGCTACTCAGCAATAAGAAGGAACATACTAATAAAAGCCATTCACAAAGTCACGTACTATACAATCCAATTTCTGCAACATGTTCAAAATGACAAAATTAGAGATGAAAAAGAGAATGGTGGTTGTCGGGGCTTAGGAATGGTACCAAGCAAGGAGTGGGGTGGCAAGGGATAGAGTCGGGGAGAGCTCTGTGATGATGAAATAACTCTATCTTGTGCTTAGGGGATGGTTACACAAATCCACACATGTGGCAAAGAAGTATTGCACATGTTGTACCAATATCAGTGTCCTGGTTTTGAAGTACTTTTCATGCGTTGTGATTGTGCTTGAGTTTATTTCTGAAAAAGTATCACTTATGTTTCTTGTTCTACTTGTGGACATTTTAGAAAAAGATAGAAATTCACTTGGCAAATAGACTTTTATAAATCAGTGAAAAGGGGAAAATAATATAAGGGAAATACCGATTTACACAGTTGATATATATCAAGCTGGAATATTCAGGCTGCCTTTTTCTCTTCTGTATTAATACATTAGCTTGCTGAAAGAAAGAAATGTGAATAACATACTTGTATTTCTGCTAAGACTATTTCAGTCATATGTATTACACTGTATCATTGTCCTGAATCTAGTTTTTAAATTATGAGTAGACAAGTATTTTTAAAGTTTAGAAAACTGTAGATATAATACTTTACCTCTTTAAGCTTCAGCTGTTCTAAACTACTTACCAGAGGGCCAACCTACTTGTCTTTGCTTGGTGGAATATAAAATGCTTAGCACATGAGATACTGATTATTGTATAAAGCTGAGAATCTCAGTTTTTAATGGGGTTAACAATGAAAATTTCCACATTGATTAATATTTGTGCCTGAGTGTTTTTCTCCTTGGACATTCTTTTCTTGCCATGAAGAATATGTTCTCCAGTTTTTGGTCAGAAGCAGACTCTCTCCACAGTCAATAATCAGGATAGGAATGGAGTTAACACTTGAAGGAGCTTCAAAAATGACAGTTTTCTGATGATAGTTTCACTTTAAAAGAAAGCAGCACTTTTAAGATGACCGCAGGGCATGAGTGTAATTTGACTCTTTTGTCCCTTTCCCTTCAGCTTTTAATATTTTGGGGTCTTTTTCTACCCTCTTAAAATAAAGCAATAGGTTGTATTTGTGTGTGTGTGTTTGATGCATCCTAAATTCAATTCTTTAGTAGTTCTCATACTAAAAAAAATAGGAACTTTTATTTTTAGACTTGTTATATGTCGTGATAAATATTTGAATTCTTCAATGGTATTTATATTAACTTTTTTTCCTTTTCAGATTTTCTCCTGTTTCATAGTCAACCAGAACAATGTTTTACGCACATTTTGTCCTCAGTAAAAGAGGGCCGCTGGCCAAAATTTGGCTAGCGGCCCATTGGGATAAGAAGCTAACCAAAGCCCATGTGTTTGAGTGTAATTTAGAGAGCAGTGTGGAGAGTATCATCTCACCTAAGGTATGTCTGATGTTGATATTTTTATTCCTTTTGTCGATCATTGATGTGTAAAATAGAATTCTATAAAATAACTTAAAGTAGGCATCTGTGTATATTTGGAGCCAAAGAGAACCCATAGATTATCCAGAGTTCCAGTTTGATATTCTCATGTAGATATTTTAATTTGCCTCTAGATAAGCATGAAGTCAGGCAGTACCCTAATATTTTATATTTGGCTTTCTAGATGTTTTTATACTAAATTATGTATGTGGGTGCTTCTCATTTAGGAATTTACAAAATATTCAAAATAAGGACCCATTAATTAGAACAGGTTGCAAGGGGCAGATCTGTCTTATCCACCTAGCAGATAGTATCCATACCACTTGCTCCACCTAAGCTTCACACGACTACTTGCTGTTTCTTGAAAGTTTATCCCCATCTCAGGACTTTTGTACTCGTTGTGATCTTCTCCTAAATATTTAATTCCTGTCTAGCTCCCACTAGAATGGAAGCCTCATGAATGTCCTCACCTTATCTGCCTTATGTACTGCTCTGTTCCTGGAGGAGCTTTTATTGACATCCTCTGAAACAGTAGTTACCACCCTTGGATTTCACAAATAGTATTACTTAGAGGAACATGAGGTTTTAATGTTGCCAAAAAGGACCTTTAAAACACAAGAGGTACAATTCACCATTAGCATTTCATTGACGAATAGACATGTTGACTTCAAAAGTGTACGAAGGACACCCGGCCGGTGTGGCTCAGTGGTTGAGCCTTGACCTATGAACCAGGAGGTCTCGGTTCAATTCCTGGTCATTGCATATGCCCAGGTTGCAGGCTTGATCCCCAGTAGGGAGTGTGCAGGAGGCAGCCAATTGATAATTGTCTGTCATTATTGATGTTTCTATCTTTCCCTCTCACTTCCTCTCTCTGAAATAAATAAAAACATGAAAAGATGTTTAAAAATGTACTAAGAATAATCTCGAACTAAGGGAAGTCCTTAAATATTTTATATAAGTATTTTCTACATATAGCATTTGTGTTCTAAAGGTCCTTTCTTGTTCCTTGTATTTATACATACATACACTAATTGTCCTGTTGGGAAAACATTCCAAATCACAGCTGTCTGGACCAGCATTGGGAGCTCTCTTCTTAGAATTGGCAGTTTGGACATGCTGGCATAATGTGTTAAGTAAGAGTGGGGTGTTCTCAGAGGATTAAAGCGTGGATGTTGCAGGGACTTGTTCAGAAAAGTTGTGTGGGAAAGTGTATGTTTTAGATGAGGAAAGTGAGAGTTTATATTTGCAAGTAGAGTAAATTATAAAGTGTCTGCGTGTGGAATTTTTGCTAGTTTTAGAGTTATAGCTAGTAGAATTTATTGGCTTTAAATGCATTTCTGTCATGTTATATCCAAGACAATACTAATTTCAAAACTTTATTAGAATGAAAACTTGACAGAGGAGAATAAGTAACCTAATAGTCCTACCACCTAGAGAAACCTTTAGTATTTTGTCGTCTAGACTTTTCACTTATGCATGTATTTTACACATAATTTTTCTCCCTTTTTTATGCATGTACACAAATACTGCATATAGTAATATGTTTTGTAACAAGACTGCATTCTGGAAAAGCTCTGTTCCTAGCTCTACCGTCATTTTTAATGGTTGTATTGCAGTGTCATAGTCTCCATCCACAGAACTTAAATACAGAAAAACAGAAACAGACTTGACCAAAATTGAAGCAAGGTAATTTGAATATTCATAAATTCACTATAGAAATACCAACGTGTATGATTGTGAGAGGCTGCTCTATGCTCCTGGGATGTTTTAGTATGCAGCATATGTACTGCCTTACCTTTATAATATTCAAAAGCTCTGAATTCCAAAACACATCTGGCCCCTAGGATTCCAGATAAAGAATTGACTTATAATTCATTGTTTTGATTGTGTATGATTTATTTTATCAATCTTTTTAAAATTATCCATGTTTCTTTCTGAATTTTAGAATTTTAATTCCTCTGGTCTTAATGCAATGCAGCCATTAAAAATTATGATCATGTCGCCCAGTCGGCAAGGCTCAGTGGTTGAGCGTCGACCTATGAATCAGGAGGTCATGGTTCTATTCCCAGTCGGGGCACATGCCTGGGTTGTAGGTTCAATCCCCAGTGGGGGGCATGCAGGAGGCAGCTGATCAATGAGTCTCTCTCATCATTGCTGTTCCTATCTCCCTCCCTTCCTCTCTGAAATCAATAAAAGTATATTTTTAAAAAATTTTTTGAAGAAAAATGATGAGTATATATACATAAAAGCCTAGAAGGCATACCAAAATCCTAGTAAAGATTTCTCTAGGTGATAGAATTACAGGTTATCTTTATTTTTCTCTTTTTAAAAAACCATTTATTAAACATTGCTTCCTAAATCTTTGTTCACATCTATAAGTCTTTCCTTAAGATTGATGTTTAGGAATGTAATTGAAAGGCCAGGTGATAAACTTACATTTTAGATTTCTGATAGGCATTAACAGTTTATTCTTCATGGAGAGTTTACCAGTTCACACTGCCAGTCAAAGTTGTATGGGAGCATGATTTTTACTTTATAGGTATGCTTTACTGAGGTAAATTTATGGAAAAGGAGAAATTTAGCTCTTTAAATTGATATGTGTGGGTAATTAACATGCATAAGCAAATATTGAGGGTGATTTGGCTGAAAAGTTGAACAACAAATTTTTTCATGTATGTGCAGAGTACTTTGTACCACATTACGGACACTACAAATAGTATGCACCAACAGCCAAAAAAAAGGCATACATCAGGTTCAAGAATGATGTAAATGATTTCAGAGTATATGTGAAAGAACGAACCCACTTTTAAGAACCACTTCTAAGTGGGCTTTTGATTGATTTTGCTTTATTGTGATAGAATATAAAGATAATTCCACAGGGTAAAGTGGTGATCTGAAAATTTCTAATATTTGCTCTTGGTGTGCAGTTGAAAATCATGGTTACTTAGAGCAAGTGTCAGACATGTGGCTCAGTTGCACCTGCGTGACATCTCTTCCCTTCCCTGTGGTTGGAACAGCCACTGGCAACTTCTGCAGAACTTTCCCTGGGTATAGGGACCCTGTGTTCTTTATTATACCTGTACTTTTAGCATGAGCTAGCAGCTAAACTCTGAACCAAACTATCCAAAAAGAAAGCCTTTACCCAAACACCACTTGTAAAGGTTCTTAATTCTGGAAAAGATAATGGCAAGCAAAGGTTTTCGGGGGTTTTCTGTCTTCCTTTCTTTAGGTGAAGGTGCAGTCAATATTTTAAATTTTCTAAGACCACATTTTGTTTTCCATTAGGAGCAATAAGTCCTGGGTTTTTATCACATTTATTATAATTTTAGACACCTAAGAATTTATAGCAGTAAACTTCATAATTTTTGCTGTAACTCATGTCAAGTGGCCATAAATAGCCTGCAAGTCATTATAAATAGAATTCTAGATCCTATAGAGCAGGTACATATAACTTAAAAATAACATGTTTTAGCCCTGGCTGGTTTGGCTCAGTGGAAAGAGCGTTGGCCTGCGGACTGAAGGGTCCTGAGTTCAACTCCCGTCAGGGCCTATGTCCGGGTTGTGGGCTCGATCCCCAGTGGGGGGTGTGCAGGAGGCAGCCAACTGATGATTCTTTCTCATCATTGATGTTTTCATCTCTCCCTCTCCCTTCCTCTCTGAAATCAATAAAAATATATTTTTAAAAATAACATGTTTTATAAGTAACATAATTTCCTTATTATAATTTAAGCGAATGTTTAATAACGTTCTTTGCAACCTTAGAATTTGCTAAGTTTTTATGATATGATTGTGAAAATGATATGGGGAAGTTTGAGTTCATGTTGTCTTATTCCCTCAAAAAAAATTTTTAGTATAGCTAGAGGAATTTTGAATCCTTCCATTTACATTGGGTGTTTACTTCTCATTCTTTCCCAACCACTGCACCTCATCCCACATTGATCAAGATCTACCTTGAAAAAAAATAGGCCGAGGAGTGTGAAATAAAAGATAGGTACCATTATCCTTTATCAGTATGCTTGCCAGTCAGGTACTAAAAAAAAAAAAAAACTCAGTGAAAAGTGGCTTAAACAGTAAGGAAGTGAACAGTCTTAATTAGAAGTTTAGAAATAGGAAGGTACAGGATTGGTTCAGCAGTTAATGATGTCATCCAAGGACTTACCATTCTGAGTTTGTTGGCTTCTTATCCTCATACTTTTGGCCTTGCTAGTACAGGGTGACTGCAAGCAGCTCCAAATCCCTCCTATTTACATTAATGCAGGAAAGGGAGAGAGAAGAGAGGGGCATTCTTCTTTAATGGGAAAATCTTTCTTAGACTCTCTCTGATATACTTTATACTTATTAATCTGGCTGAACTGAGTTGCTAATGCAAGAGTAAGCATTAGCAGAGAAGAATGGAGCAATCATCCTTCGAGGCTGGGGACATTCACTTCCCAAACAAAATCAGTTCAGGGAGCCAGCAAGGAGCAATGGGTCTGGATTGGCAGTCAAAAGTACCACATGCTCCTTAATGTGCTCATGGCAACAATCCATGGAACACCTTAATTTAGTGTCTGCTTCATAGCTACCTTCATGTCTGTGTTAAATTCATGAATTACTGCCAGTCTATCCTTTGGGGTACTTGGGGAATTTACAGGTAAAAGCAGTGAAAAATAAAATAGAGGTGATTGAGGTAACTTCAAATAAATGATAAAAAATATAGAGATAAAGTAAAAACTGCCTATAAATTGAACAAAATACAAGCTTCAAGGTATGATTACCTATAAAACCAGAAAATTAACTTTATAAATTAGATTAGTATTAATATTTTATTCACAGGTGAAGATGGCACTCCGAACATCAGGACATCTCTTACTGGGAGTTGTTCGAATCTATCACAGAAAAGCCAAATATCTCCTTGCAGACTGTAATGAAGCATTCATTAAGATAAAGATGGCTTTTCGGCCAGGTATTGTTGACTTTTTTCTTTTTAAATATTGGACTTTCTCATGTTTGGTGTGAAAAACTGCTAAAAAAATTTATATCTCAGCATGTCCTGTTTTATTTTAATTTCAATACAAAGGGCTCTTCACAGTACAGCAAGGCTGGGAGAGGCAGTGGTTTGAGAGAGGAAACCCACTTTTGTTCTACCTGTGTGATTATACAGTCACCTCTTCTTTGTTCTTCCTTTGGAGCTGCCTTTTTCTTTTAGCCCCTCTTGCAGCGACTTGTGTAGAACTCAGTCATCAGAGGTTAAACTGTTGAAAACCAGTTATATTTTTCTTTTTATTACATACAGAGCTCAGAAAACAAAATTGAGGATTTTAATTTTTCACAAATAATTTTTAAAGCATTGGTGAAATTTTATTCTAATTAAAGTAATCTGAATGTATAAAAGAGATGCCTTATACAGTATTTTCTACTAAGGTTATGTTCTAGTACTTGAATTTATTTTACTGTATGAATAGTGAAATTTTTAAGATCTGAGATTTTATTTGAAACGTAAATATTTAGGGCAGAGACTGTGATACTTGGGTGATTTCTAACACATAGCTACTAAGTGCATTTTGTTTAAATAACATGATTTTTTTAATTTTTGTCTTTAAAGCAATGTATATTTATTACAGACAGCTTGGAAAATATAAAAAATTTAAATCTTGTCTCACTTTCCTTAAAACACCAACTCCTCTTAACATTTGGGGGACTGACTGGTTTGCAGTAATTCCGTATCTTCCTCATACATTTTATGCTTATCTTAAAAACTATTTGTTGATAGGTTCTTTTAAAGACTTATTAGCTTCATGCATAATAGTGCTTTGACTTCTTTTGTAAAGGGAATAGTATGTCTTACGATTATAGAAAGACAAAAGTACTGTGCTTCAAAGTACTTTACATATGTTATCTACCTTCTAGAATATAACCTTGGGAAATTATACCGACTTTACCTTTCTTGGATCCCTGGATAATCTTGTGTAGCCAGACTTTGAAGCTTCCCATTTCTTTTCCAGGTGTTGTTGACCTGCCTGAGGAAAATCGAGAAGCTGCCTACAATGCCATTACTTTACCTGAAGAATTTCATGACTTTGATCAGCCATTGCCTGACTTAGAGTATGTCTTTTTTTTATTTAATAATTGTTGACTTGGTCTATAAGAAAACATATTATTGGCTTCTAAATATACAGTTTTCCTTGGGAATGTTTTGACATTGAATTAACATTTAGCTAAAATATATACTCTTTCATTAAGGATAGGGGAGCCTAATGGAAGTATGTTTAAGTATTTCTAAATATAACCTAAAAGTGCTTCTACAAGAAAATAGTGTAGAACAGTGATGGCGAACCTTTTGAGCTCAGCATGTCAGCATTTTGAAAAACCCTAACTTAACTCTGATGCTGTGTCACATAGAGAAATTTTTTTATATTTGCAACCATAGTAAAACAAAGACATATTTTTGATATTTATTTTATATATTTAAATGCCATTTAACAAAGAAAAATTCAACCAAAAAAACGAGTTCACGTGTCATAGGTTCGCCATCACTGGTGTAGAAGATACCAACTTTAACACAGGTAAGATAGAAGAATTCTCATGTGCTTAGGCCAGAGCTTATGTAAACAGAACAGTTGTCCAGATATATGCTTGATATCATGATACCAGTAAACTTGAACTATTGCTTCATGATTTTTCTTCAGGGAAATATATTAAAATCATCTAGTAAGTTTTGGTTTGTTTTGCCAAGCTATACTCAGCCATAATTTTTGTATTATTTTATTTTAATAAACATAGGAGATAACTTTCTATGAAGAGCATGAAAGGGTCATTGTCACAGCACATTTAAGAGGAGAAAGTTGTACAGAGATGGCCATTATAGCAGAATACTGTATGTAGTATACTTGCTTCCCTCCTTAAGTCCTCAAAATCCAGCTATCACAACCATGACACGGAGTGTGACTGGAAGTTTCCAAGTGATTGATTACTACAGTTGACAACCAAGAAACCCTCTATACCATAAAGATAAAAGTCCCATTTATCTTTTGACAAATTCCTCTGCTTTTTAAAATGTTCTATGACTCCTAATTAAATTTGAGCTATTTTGATTTCTTTGTGAGTTAATTAGTGCTAGGTAGGCATTATCATTATCTACCTACTTTACTGTTTGTTTCCTCTTATACTTATACTAGAGGCCCGGTGCATGAATTCGTACATGGGTGGTGTCCAGCCAGCCCACCCCCATTGGGGCTGATTGGGCTGGGCTGGCCAGTCGGCCCTGCCCCCAGTTGGGGGTAGGGGCGATCGGGGCCGCAGTGTGCATCAAAGCAACCAGTCATTCTGGCACTCCAGTCACTTGGTTTTCATATATATAGATTGGTTTTTTTTTGTTTGTTTGTTTGTTTTTTATCATGGAAATTTCTTAACATAGCTAAAAGTAGGTTAGTATTGTGAACTACATGTACTGATTATCCAGTTTTGATTATCAATATTGCCACTTTTTTAAAAAATATATTTTAATTGATTTTTACAGAGAGGAAGGGAAAGGGGTAGAGAGTTAGAAACATCGATGAGAGAGAAACATCGACCAGCTGCCTCCTGCACACCTCCTACTGGGGATGTGCCCGCAACCAAGGTATATGCCCTTGACCAGAATCGAACCTGGGACCTTTCAGTCCGCAGGCTGACGCTGTATCCACTGAGCCAAACTGGTTTGGCCAATATTGCCACTTTTTAAAATATATTTTATTGATTGTTCACAGAGAAGAAGGGAGAGGGATAGAAAGTTACAAACATCAATGAGAGAGAAACATCGATCAACTGCCTCCTGCACACCCCCTACTGGGGATGTGCCCGCACCAAGGTACATTCATGCCCTTGACTGGAATCGAACCTGGGACCCTTAAGTCCGCAGGCCAACGCTCTATCCGCTGAGCCAAACCGGTCAGGGCTATATTGCCACTTTTATTTCATATGTATTTCTCCAACTCACCCTCCAGTCCCCACTGAATTATCTTAAAGCAAATAACACATATCTTATTAAATACTGTAAATAACTCAGTATGTATCTCTTTGGAAATAAGGAATTTTTAAAACATACCCATAATATCATACTTTAGAAAACTTGAAGTAATTCCTTACTGTATGTCCAATCAGCGTTTAGATGTCCCAGTTGACACACAGGGCCTTTTTTTCTTCTAGCTTGTTTGAGTTAGGTCTGCACACGGTCTGCAAACTTTACTTGGTTGATGTGTCTCATAGTCGCTCAAGAATCTACACCAGCTGTGCATCTCTCATTTTTCCTTGCCATTTAATTGCTAAACTAACCCACTTATGTGTTTTGAACTATTTACATTCTGAATTTGGCCAATGATACTGCTGACTGGTGTTTAACATTATGTGAGTTTTGTGGGTTTGTTTTTTTTAATTTATTTAATATTTTAAAACAATATGAAAGGTTACTTGTTAGAGGAAGAAACAGGTCTCAGAAAAGCCAGGAAACTTTAACTTGTAAATCATTCAGATTCTTGGCCTCCGTGTATTACTGTATATTATGATAAGACTTGACTAAAGTGTATTTGAAATCTTTTTACAGTGACATCGATGTGGCCCAGCAGTTCAGCCTGAACCAGAGTAGAGTGGAAGAGATAACCATGAGAGAAGACGTTGGGAACATCAGTATCCTACAAGAAAATGATTTTGGTAATAGAGAAATCACTAGTCACTGGCTATAATATTACAATTATGTTTGGTACTGTTAGCAATTTAAAAAAGAAAACCAGGTATTTATTACATTCACAATGACAGAATGACTTAAAATTTCATCTCACATGTTTTTATTAGGAAAAGAATTTGTCTTCGTTCCAGTATATTAAGCATTATTTCCATTTATGCACCAAACTTAGAATTCATTCTTTGCCTACTCCTACTTCCCATACACAATGATAAAACCTGTATATTGATTTGTGTGAAAAGTCTCAATGTTGAAGTACTGCACACTTTTAAACTATTTATGTTGGAACAGTTGCATTGTGCATTCTATTGAAATTCACTATTCAAAACTTGTAGCAAGCCAAATTCTTTTCTTATGAAAACCTATTATAACAAAGTTTGTCTATGAATGTTAATGCCACTTAACAGGCATACATATTTAGATTTACTTAACATATTTAGGTAACCTAAATTTGGATCTTAACATTGTATTTGCCAATCTTGCCCCAGATTCAGCTTATGAAATACAGATGTTAAAGCTTTAAACTAGATGTTTTAACATTCAAAGATAAGCAAGACTTCAATAAGCAAATGTGACATCATCATAAATGACTAACCTTTTTTATTTTGTATCAGTCATGTTTCTCAGTTTTTTCAGTTAATGACTGACTAAAATTTATTCAGGTGACTTTGGAATGGATGACCGTGAGATAATGCGAGAAGGCAGTGCTTTTGAGGATGATGACATGTTAGTAAGCACTAGTGCTTCTAACCTCCTGTTAGAGCCTGAGCAGAGCACCAGCAATCTGAATGAGAAAATTAACCATTTAGAATATGAAGACCAATATAAGGATGACAACTTCGGAGAAGGAAATGATGGTGGCATATTAGGTAGGTCACAAGGTGTTTATTCTAATAATTTCTTTGTTAGAGCTATTGCTAATTCTGTGTCTTGAGTAACTCTAGGCATACAGGTGTGAATTCCAACCATTGGCTCAATAAATGTTCTGTTTAAATTTTACTAGTTCTTAAAACTGCTCTATTTCTGTTTGATATCTGTGTTAAGTAAATATAATTAGAGATAAGAACTAGAGAATATAAATTAGGAGTGAGAAATATTTTTATATACTAAGTGTTTTATACTTTCATACACTACCCTGAAGAGAAACAGATGCAAATTGAATACAGATTAAGTTTTTAAATTTAATCCATTTTAACATAATTGTATTTTTCCAGTGATTGAATATTCTTTTAGCATTTTTTTGAATAACATTTAAATTATATTCCCTATTTCAGATGACAAACTCATTAGTAATAATGATGGCGGTATCTTTGATGATCCTCCTGCCCTATCGGAGACGGGGGTTATGTTGCCAGAACAGCCTGCACATGATGATATGGATGAGGATGATAATGTGTCAAGTAAGCATTTCATGTTTAGTGACCTGGGCATGATTGTATGATATCCAGAGAGATATTTAACATAAAGAACACACACTGAAAGTTCAAGCTTTTAATGAACAAACTGTAAATCTTAAAACAGTGCTTTTGATTGATTGTAAGTTCTGGGTCTCTTAAATGTTTAACCCTATGCCCCCACCCCTTTTTTGGCCAAACATAAGGGAGACTTCAATAAGCAAATGTGACATCATCATCATCATAAATCACAGGGTTCGATTTGGAGGGACTTCCTCAGATGTAGAAAACCTTTTTCTTGGTACCAATGGGTTTCTTTTTGTTGTTTTTTCCAGTTTTTCAGAGGAATACTTTATCTGTAGGGTATATGTTAAATAACCAAGCCTTTTGTGACCAAAGTTCTGTTTTTATAGTGGGTGGTGGGCCTGATAGTCCTGATTCAGTGGATCCTGTCGAACCAATGCCGACTATGACTGATCAAACAACACTTGTTCCGAATGAGGAAGAAGCCTTTGCTTTGGAACCTATCGATATCACTGGTGAGCACACATTTGACTTATAAAACTTACTAGAACATAAGATCCTAGTTCTGGCTGTTGTCCACCAAATTCCTGCTCTCATTTTAGATAACTGGTCTTCTTTCTTATGGTCACAGTCATCTATCAGAACCTTTATTTAATTCAAATATAATTTGAGTATCTGAAAGAATATTCATGCAAGTTGTTGTGAAATATAAAGTATAGAACAAGTTTTCTGCTCGTATGGATTCTCAAAATGATAACAGGTCACATGTGTAACAGAAAACATTGGAAGGTATTTTACAGTAAAATACAGGACTGGCTAATCAGTTATCTTCCAAAGTTGGGCTCCAGTCTAGGAAAACCTAAAAATACTTTTTTTTTCTTTTTAAATTTGAACTATCAGAGGTTCTAAAAGCAGTATTCTTATTATATAAGAATATCCTATATAATAAAAGCGTAATATGCTAATTAGACCAGACGTCCTTCCGGACGAAGCCGGGGCTATGAGGGCCAACACAGATGCAGCCGCCGCTGCGGGTGGGGGGGCCTTGCCCCTTGCACGATTTTCGTGCATCAGGCCTCTCTTATATAAGCAGCATAACAAAACAATTAATTGGGGGTGGGGGGCTGCTGCTTCTGAATGAAAGAAGCAGTTTGAGATACATAATTTGGGTGTGAAATTTTAAAATTTCTAGATAGTTTATGGGTACAATGGGATAGAATACTTGAAATCAGTTACAGTATATTCAAGATAAGTTGTTACTTTTAAATAGAACAAGGTTAACCTTTTGGTTTTTCTACTTAAAATCTGGTCACCAAAAATTGTGACTTGGGCTCCTGGTTTAAAAAGAGCGCTTATTAAGTACCTGACTGTAGGAACTAACAATGAAATAAATCTTTATCCTCATGGAACACTAATTAGAACATGAGTAAATAAAATATGTACTATATTAGTGACATATTAAAGGGAACATTAAATGAGGTAAAGGAGGTAAACTGCAGTGTTTAAAATAGGCTTTGCCAGTTGTTTTAAGAACTTGAACTTTTAGGGAAAGGAACTCTGAGTAGCTGGAGGACAGTTTAGACAAAGGCTGTCACTCTATAACGTTTTTTGAATTTTAAACCACATAAATAATTGTATATAAAAATTTCTGGGGGCCCTGGCCGGTGTGGCTCAGTTGATTAAAGCATCATCCTATGCATTAAAGGGTCATAAGTTTGATTCCTGGTCTGGCTGTATACGGAAGGCAACCGATCTGTTTCTCATGTTGTGTTTCTCTCTCTTCCTCTCCCTAATCAATAAAAACATGTCCTCAAGTGAGGATTTTAAAAAAATAAAACCTATGGGATATAACATGTATAACAGGATAAAATCTTAAAGAATTTACTTAATCCCATGAGCTGGTTTTTTGTTGTTGTTATCTTCTAAGATTGAGGTAAAGCTATCCTTTACCGTTCTAGTGAGGTTTAGAAATGAATATACATGTCTGTGATGGAGTTCCAGGTGCATCTGACTGGGTTTGGGCTTGTTTCACTTCGGGCTGCTTGTACACTGCCATATATGAATTGTAACCTTTCCAATAAAAATCCTAGTAATTGCAACCATTTATGGAGGACTCAATCTATGCCAAACAGTCTTAAGTATTTCACAACCTCTATAAGTGGTTGGCCATATTGCAAATAAGAAAATGAAGAGGTAAGCAAGATGAAGTCAGCTTTTCTTAACTTATATTCAACTTTTACTCAACTAATAAGGCAACTCAGAACTTGAGCCTCTAAGTGTGATATGTTCCATGTTTACTGTATAAAGTTACATGGATAAATGTATTGGCTCTTGAATTTACTCATTTTGTACTAAATCCATATTCATTTATTCTGAAAATTATTACTGAGCGCCTATTGAATGCCAGCCTCTTTTCTGCATGGTGCTTGGGAAACCTAATTTAAAAGAGATTCTGGCCCTGGCTGGTGTTACCCAGGTTGCTGGCTTGATCCCTGGTAGGCGGTGTGCAGGCAGCAGCAGAATTCTATTTCCTTCTCACATCAACATTTTTCTCTCTCTCCCCCTCTTCATTCCTTTCTAAAAATCAACTTAAAAACCTTTAAATGAAAGAGAAAAAGAGATTCTGCCCTCATGAGGTTTAACTTTCCTAGTGGGTTTGTAGAAAAGCAGGAGGTACAATGAGACCAAATCTGGGCACTGTGTTTTCTTGCTGCCCTCTCGGTAAAATGATTTTCTTTTCTTTTTCATTTCAGTCAAAGAAACAAAAGCCAAGAGAAAGAGGAAGTTAATTGTTGACAGTGTCAAAGAGTTGGATAGTAAGACCATTAGAGCCCAGCTTAGTGATTATTCTGACATTGTTACAACTTTGGATCTGGCACCACCCACCAAGAAATTGATGATGTGGAAAGAGACAGGGGGAGTGGAAAAGCTTTTCTCTTTACCTGCCCAGCCTTTATGGAATAACAGACTACTGAAGGTAACAGTTTGCAGGATTTATTATTTCATACACATTTTGACCACTTTTTAAAATACTTTTAAAACTTCCGTTTGAATAATTTTTGATCAAGTATTTGTCAATTATATCGTACCTTCTTTTTTAAATCACAGTATACTGAACTTACCTTGATCTGAAAGATGGTAATGAGTGACACTTGCATTTCTAAAAGATGTAGAATGAATATTCCCTATACAACAAAGCTACTGGCATTTTTAATAGTTCTCTCTTCAATCTCCTCTGATAAACTATTAGTTCTGTTGCTTTATTGTGCACTGTGCTTCCAATTTGCAATCTTTAGATGTTGCTTTCTGGTTGAAACATGTAATAGTTACACTTTTTCCACTGGCTTTATGAGAAGAGGCCCTCTCTGCTCACTTTAGGTTCCATAGTACTCCAAAACAGGATTCTGGGGCATCGCATGAGTGACAGACGCAGTGTTGATAGGCTGTTACTCTTTGTAAGGTTGAAATATGCATAGAACCAATTGATTTCACTTTATTCATTGTATTCTAAATGTAAAGTGTTTCAAAGCAGCAAGACAATGGTAAAACTGCTTTTTATTGAAAGCATGGTCCTATAAAATATTCATCTGGAAAATTTATATTGTTTGACTTAGTGGTCTTCTTATAGGAGTTTTTTTCTAAGGAAGTAATTCAAAATATGGAAAAGCCATTTCTTTGAAGGTGTTAATTACATTGTTGCTTTTAGTTAATTTTTTAAAAAGAAAATTAAAATACTGAAAAATGTTTCAAGTGTGAGATACATATATCTCCTCGATGGAATATTTTATTAAAATGATAGGTGATAAAGCACTATGTAAAATTGGATTGAGTATTAAGTATCAATATGAAAATAAAACTTAGACGTTTTAGTTTATTTGCCTAAAGTTTATCTCTGAGTTACAAGACAATGGATTTAAAACTTTCACTGAACTTTTTAAAAATTTAATTTGTTATAATTTGAAAGCCTGTATTTAAAGTCGTTTTAAGATGGAATGAACTATGAGTATGTTATAACATTAAGTAGAAATTATGCTAAATATATATACTGATTACAACTATATTAAAGCTTATGGAAAATAGAAATGTCGGTGGCTTTTTCGTTAATGTGACTTAT
Source organism: Myotis lucifugus (assembly GCF_000147115.1). Classification (NCBI taxonomy): domain Eukaryota; kingdom Metazoa; phylum Chordata; class Mammalia; order Chiroptera; family Vespertilionidae; genus Myotis; species Myotis lucifugus. The sequence continues at coordinate 5,532,987 of NW_005871065.1, read as the reverse complement.
TTTATAATTGAGTGGTCCCCCCCCCCCTTTTTTTTTTATAGCTCTTTACACGCTGTCTTACACCTCTAGTTCCAGAAGATCTTAGAAAAAGGAGGAAAGGAGGAGAGGCTGATAATTTGGATGAATTCCTCAAAGAATTTGAAAATCCAGAGGTTCCCAGAGAAGAACAGCAACAGCAACAGCAGCAACGTGATGTTATCGGTCTGTTCTTTTGTGATAGTTCCCTAATGACATTTATGTGAACAATATACTCAACGTTTTTGGACAGGGAAATACATGCCTTATTATATTGTGATTGCTTTGTTAGATATGAAGCTTTGTTTTCATGATTGGCTGTATGATAGTCTGATAAAGGATTATCTTGCATTGGACTGGAGGTGGGACTTAAGGTCCTTTCCCACCTTTAAGTGTATTACAAATTGAGTAATCTTTGGAGGAAATTTTATTTGGCATCTCCATTAGAGAAAGTACCTACATCTTAGTGTATTAGTATTAAAAGTAAATGGGTCAAGACCATATGACCTTAGTCTTTCCATATGGCCAACTGCAGATGAGCCCATTTTGGAAGAGCCAAGCCGCCTCCAGGAGTCAGTGATGGAGACCAGCAGAACAAACTTGGATGAGTCAGCCATGCCTCCACCACCACCTCAGGGAGTTAAGCGAAAAGCAGGACAAATTGACCCAGAGCCTGTGATCCCTGTAAGTAAGCACATCTCTCCATCACAATGTTTGTATGTTTGGGGGTATTAGACATTCATTTTAAATCCCTAGTACTGGTGAGTGTTATTTAGGGAGCCCTTTTAAAGTATCTTGGTTTAGGCAGAAAATGCGAAGGCGCATGGGTCCAAAGAGGAAGAATGGCAGCCAAGGGTATGAACACAATGTGCCTTAAGTGAAAGAAGATGCTCTAGGAATTTTCAGTCTTTCTGACTCTTCTTGAATAGTGTTGCTTCAGCGTGGCCTATAGTGAGCACCTTGACCCTGAACTTGGTTCTGGTTTTATTTTTCTTTCTCAAATATTAGTCCAGGGTGAATCTTATAATTCTAGATAAAATCAGAAAAGCAGTATATTGAACCTGTTAAATTCTACATGTATTAAATATTTTGTGAGTAAAATAAAACAAACTTTCTGCTAGATAGGATTTTTGTACTTGAAAATAAGTTAGTAGATTCTTACACATTCCAGGCCAAGTGTGAACAGATTGTCACTTCTCCAGTTTCAGTTTTCTGACCTCTTTATTTTGCTTTGAGCAAGTTCGAACATTCTCCAGTTTTACTGAGAAATAATTAACATTGTATTCATCTAAGGCAGCGGTTCACAACCTGTGGGCCGCGACCCCTTTGGCGGTCGAACGACCCTTTCACAGGGGTTGCCTAAGACCATCCTGCATATCAGATATTTACATTATGATTCATAACAACATTACAGTTATGAAGTAGCAACAAAAATAATTTTATGGTTGGATCACATGAGGAACTGTATTTAAAGGGCCAGAAGGTTGAGAAACACTGGTCTAAGGTGAAAAGCATGATTTGATACATGTAAATGTTACTAAGTGATTACAGTAAGGACTGTCCTTTGTCCATTGTATATTCTTGGCTCTTTTGTTGTAAATTAATTGACCAGGTATGTATGGCTTTATTCCTGGACTCTCAATTCTGTTTCAGGTTCTGGTTTAATCTTTAACAAATATTTTTGCATATTTCCAGAGGTAGGCAATTTTAGGCTATCTCATTAAATGACCCATTAAATAATCAGTATACTTTCAAATTGCCGAAAAACAAATTAAGTTCACTAAGGATAAGAAAACTAAAGTATAACGGAAGTAAGGTCAGGTTTAAGACTTCTCAACCATAGAATAAATGAATCTGGTTCAGCCTCCATCAAGAGACATTGACAAGATAGCCTGCCAGTTTTAAGAATTAGTTCTCGCCCTCACCGGTTTGGCTCAGTGGATAGAGCGTCAGCCTGCGGACTCAAGGGTCCCAGGTTCGATTCCGGTCAGGGGCATGTACCTTGGTTACGGGCACATCCCCAGTGGGGGGTGTGCAGGAGGCGGCTGATCAATGTTTCTCTCTCACCGATGTTTCTAGCTCTCTATCCCTCTCCCTTCCGCTCTGTAAAAAATCAATATAAAAAAAAATTAGTTCTCTGCCCTCTGGTGGTAAGAAGTTGTCTAAAAAGAGCATTTTTCTCTATGAGCTCAGGAGTAGGAACAGGTGAGTTGATTATTCTAGTACCTCTCCTGGTAATTGTTCCTTGACATTCCTTTGGTTTGTTACAGACTATTTTTTCATTGTTGTTGTTTTTAATATTAAAGCCTGAGAGGAAGGAAATTTAAAAGAGATGGACCTCCAAAATTATCTCTTTTCTACTTGCTGCTCTTTTTTTTTAGAGCCCAAGTTAGTTGGATAGCCTTAAAGCAGTTGTGTGCAGTAATGGTGATAGTAGCAGGCTAATTGATGGGTTTCTGTACTGCCCTGGAGTAAGTTCTGTTTTGTGTGTGTTTTTCTAAAATGTTACTATATAAAGTTTGGGGGATGTTTACTGTTTATGGTTTTTCTTATTTGCAAATTTCTCACATAGACTTAAGTTTTTGACTCCTAAAAACACTTTTGTTCTAGGATAAGATAATGGATCCTTTTATTTTTTTTTGTAAACTACAATACTTTAATGTCAAAGCTTTACAAGTAAAAGAAAGATTTACAGTTGTGTGTGAAAAGTTTATTTTTGTATTCTTTTCCATATGAATAACTGCAAGCTTGCTTTTGCTCCCACCCTGTATAATCAATTTTTGGTTGTGAGGAAGTATGCAATATTGCCCCAGTATTTCTTTCCATTTTGAAAACTTGAGCAAATTTAAAAGAAGCTACCCTTAAAATGTGCATCTTAAATTGCCTTATTTTTGTTTTAAGCCTCAGCAAGTAGAGCAGATGGAAATACCTCCTGTAGAACTGCCCCCAGAAGAGCCTCCAAATATCTGTCAGTTAATTCCAGAGTTAGAGCTTCTCCCGGAAAAAGAAAAGGAGAAAGAGAAGGAGAAAGAAGAAGAGGAAGAGGAGGAGGTAATGTTAATGTCCTGAAAAAAATCCCAATTCACTTTTAGCAAAAACCTTCTACCAGCTTTTTTAATTTTCATATTAGAGATTAAGTTCATTGATGTTGAGCATTAGAGTGATGAAAACATGTTTATAAACATTAAGCAAATTTTAAACCAAATGTTTAGTGATCTAGCTCATCATTAAGAACATCAAATTGTATGCTCTGCTAAAACTCATTGGCTTTTGAAGGACATGGGACTGCCCTTCACTGGTTTCTTTGCTTCACAACTAAATTGCTTGTAGCTGCTTTTATTATCTTGTGGTCAATAGTCAGTTCTTACTATTACTGTTATCCATGGCCTGAAAATCAGATAACCAAACATTTATCGTTTTGTTTTTATTAGACTGGAGTAGGATGTGACTTTAGATTGAGTGAAGGCTGGCATGACTCTTATTTTTTCAAAAGTATAGAGACGCTTTAGGAATGGATTTCTTTTCCTGGGGCATGCTTTGGCTGTTAAAATATTTGACAACATCAAGAACCTCAAGAACTTTATTTTAAATGCCTTCCAGGTGGCATTGAAACTTTTAAATTTCTTCCAAGACTAAAAGTTATGGATTGGACACATTTCGTTAGCACTTAGTGCTTAAGATTTAATATGAGCACTACACATTGTTTTAAAGTCGAAATTTAGCCCCAGAGCTACTCTAGCCTATATATTAGAGTGTGCCATTATCTCAGACTTAGCATTGAATTAGTATTTAAAAGTCGTGCTTCCTGTTAGGTGTAAAGCTGTTCACTTCTGACTCTTTGGGAGTGGTGATAGTTCTAGTCTATCCTGGGAGCTAGGTGGCTCAAGTGAAATATATATGATGGCTCATAGCCCACTTCTTTTAAAAATACCATATAGACTAAGTACTACTTGCTCATCTTTGCTAGTTTGTGGCCTCTTCTCTGGTACTGGTCCACAATGAGATTAGGAATCTGCCAGATTATAAATCACCTAGAATATCATGCTCCAAAAATAAAACATAACATGCTGTTGATCTCAACTGAATATGTTAGTGGCATAGTTGATTTATATCTCAGCATAAGTTCCTTCCTTATTTTAACAGGGGCCAAATAACCAACCAGCAATAGTCCATGGACCATGCTGTATAGAGCACATCTTTATAGACCAGTACAGAATCTCATATTCAGCCAAATGTTTGCTTGCAGGTACAGAGGACTTTTTTTGTAATTTAAGAAAGACAAACTTCACACTAGATTTAAGTGATTTTTCAGCAGGATCAAATATAATTTTCTATTAGTCAAAATAGTTTAAATTAATTTAGAGCTTTCAGGAAATACAGAAATAGAAATTTCATTTTGCAGCAGATTTTTATCAGCTTACTTTTGTGGGGTCATCTTTATTCAGGATGAAGATGCTTCGGGGGGTGATCAGGATCAAGAAGAAAGAAGATGGAACAAAAGGACTCAGCAGATGCTTCATGGTCTTCAGGTATGCCGGGGCAGTCTTAGAATCCTCAGCAAAGAATTGTGCCATTACTCCCTCAAAAACAAAAAGTTACATGCTATAAACGGAATACCTGTTACATATTTTAAACTGTTACTTTTCTATGATTAATCTTACAAAGCAAAATTGTGATGGTGATTTATGGTACTCCTTTGTGTGTCATCTCATTTTTGGTTGAGCAAATTTAATCTCTGAATAATTCAATTTGTCAAATTGTTGTAATGTCAGATGTCACTTACCTTATCTGATATTTTAAGGCCCAAGGGTATCTTAAGCATCTATGATAGGAGTGGGCAACCTTTTTGTGAGTGCATGCCAAAACCAGCAAAATCTCTGACTCAAAATTCTTCTGCGTGCCAACCCTAATTTTTTGAGAACATGTTACGCCTACTTGATATCTCAAGGTGAAGAACCTTGAAGAAATAATAAAATTCATTCGAGCGACAAAAACACAGTATATGATGTTGAAAAATACATTTATTTTTTAATGTATATATGTACACTGATAGTCTGACAGAAAACTTTATGATTCCGTTTCATATCAGTGCGACTTTTTCTGCTGCATCACTGATGACAGAGATTTTACATCAGGTTTATATTTCGTGACCTTCAGAGATACGCACAAGTTACTACTTTCATCCGTCAGGCTACTCCTATTACGAGACTTAACAAAATTCATCACTGAGAACAAAGATTCACAAGCGTATGTAGATGAAACCAAAACACTGGTCGGACCTAGGAAGGCAGGGAGAGTTAAGGCAGAGGCATAGAAATTGCTCTTCTCCTCTCTCATCAATCCATGTCTGTGGTCTTTAAGCTAACTTGTTATATAAAATTATTTATTTATCTAAGATGCACCTACACAGTTTTTCTGAAAAATAAAAAAGTTGATATTAAGAAAAAAATTGTAAATGGAAGATTATAAGAAAGGGTTTCGAGTGCCAGCAAAAGTTACTGGCATGCCAGGGGTTGCCCACCCCTGATCTATAACATACCAGGAAAGTTGCTCATGGTTTCCCAAAATAAATTCAGAGGATAGTTGGAATCAGTTTAATTAGATGTCCAAAGTAGATGTCATTTTAATATTTTTTGGATTTATGATTTTAGATATACCATGATCAACTTTCTTTTTACCTTCTTGACTGTTGTGAGAATCACTCTTACTATTCAAAATCTTCTCCCAGCCTCCAATAGAATATACAGTATACTTTTTCCATCCCCAAATAGCATGGTACTATACAAATTACTTTCATTTAATTCCTTTTATTTTTTTAATTTCAGCGAGCTCTTGCTAAAACTGGAGCTGAATCTATCAGTTTGCTTGAGTTATGTCGAAACACAAACAGAAAGCAAGCTGCAGCAAAGTTCTACAGTTTCTTGGTTCTTAAAAAGCAGCAAGCTATTGAGCTGACACAGGAAGAACCATACAGTGACATCATCGCAACACCTGGACCAAGGTTCCACATTATTTGAGCAGCTTAGAAGTATTGTAGCTAGTGTTCATTTCACTAGTGTGTAAAAATTGCCCCCATGTGTAGGGCACACAAAACCCTTTAAGAAATTCAGATTTTTGTCTGTACAAAGTCTCTGCATTTTTCTTCATTTTTTCCAGTATTTTAAATTCATCAGTTTCATCTTTAAGGGAAACTGCTTGTATGGATTGTGTTCTGATGGAGAAAACAAGCACCCAAGATTAAACAGTTCAGAATATATGTGTGCAATATTGGCGCATGCAATAATGTTGAATAGCAGTCAAAAGTCAGGATTTTTATCTGTTCTCCATGACTGCATTGGAAAGGAAAACTTGTCAGGAAAAATGTCTGAACTAGGGTGTGAATCTTAGGAAGAAATTGTCTTTTCCCATCAGTAACACTGGCAATCTTCTTGTAACCACTGTTCTTTGGGATGGTGCCCAAAACAGATTGTCCTCGAGATATGTAAAGTGTAATTCCATGATGACCAAGGGGGTGTGTGAAATTGTGTTGTAACTCATCCCCTTCAGTTGCAAAAGGATAGGACTATTTTAAAAGCATTCCACGAATCTTTTTAATGAACCTTACTATCCTGAAATCTGTTGTTTTAGTGAGGCTCTAAAATCAGCAGAAATAGACTTTTTAGAGTAGAATGATTTTAAACAATTTTCCAAGAGCTAAAAATCAAAGTTTTAAAAAGATGTTTAGGTGTATTGAAGTATTCAGATCATGAAAATAGTAATTGTTATTCCAACTGAAAGGACAAGACTGATGGGAAATCATATACCTGGTTGACTTAACCTTTCAGCAGACAATGCTGTAAAAACTAATGGCTTCTCTCATATTTATTGTAAGTTTTATTACTGACCTCTTTTTCCAACGCTGTACACTCTGTGTTTGGAACTTTACTAGCTTTGCAACAGCAATCCTGTATCCAGTTTCCTATAATTTAAGTGAAGAAAAACATCCAATAAAGGCTTTATAATTAACAGACCAGATAGCACCAGAAATCATGTGACTTACGATTATCAAAATGTCTTAACTTTTAGGGAAAAATTACACTGAGAGTTCTAGCTTAAGTGGTGGCACTTTTGTGGAAAAAATCACTTTCAAAACTCAGACTTCAGTGTATACCCAGTAATTTAAAATTAAGTGAAATGTTTTAAATTTGTGAATGCGTAATCACTGTTTTGATGATTCATTTTCTTGAGAATGGTAATTGTATAAAATTGCTATTGCAGCTTTATTTTCAATATAATGTGCCTGTAAACCATTGATTTTTCTCCCTTTGTAAAAAGACATTGTAGATAATTGAATGTTTGATTATAGAAAGGTCATTAGTTTCTTGTTACACATTTTGTTAGTCTGGTTTTTGTTGCTTTATTGGGTTTAATATTGTTCTTGAAAATAGTTGATGCTATGTTATGTATAACTTTTCTAATAAAAGTTGTGTTATAAGCTGTAAATTTTTGAGGTATTGGTTATACAGTTGGTGGTGTTCCCATGAAAAACACTGCTGAAAGAAGTGAATTATTCTAGACAAGGCCAACAGAAGGTAAGGCATAATTATCCATGCAAATAGTAAATGCATTTTCAAAATGTCTTAGACTAAATATGAAACAGTAGTTTAACAGAAGACCTGAAACCATGTGACCTGACACCAACAAATGGCTGCTGCTAACCCCTAAGTACGTATAAATTACGACGTGCCTATAGGTGTCTATACTTGGCGTCCTAAACAAATTTAGCTGAGAAGCATGTTGCATAGATTTCCTGAGTTCATCTTAAAGCCTACTGAAAGCCAGGGCACTGGGTAACCTGGAATAAACTCGAATTTACATTTAAGCTTAGGACTTGTCTCACTCCCCACTGTGAGCTCTGAGACAACTAAGACTTACAGGAAAAACTGTTTACTAAGTACCAGTTATCTTCAAATCCAAAGATTTTAGTTTAGGGCTCACCACCTATGGCAAAAGAATAGTAGTAAAGAATTAAAATCTAATATGGAAAGGTTAGAAGCCTAGAACACAGTATGCCAGAGTTCCTGGGAGTAGTCCAGAAAGGATTCTCAGACGATAAAAAGCTTTTGCTAAGATTTGAAAGATGGCTCAACATAGTAAAGTGAAGTGGGTTTCATTTTAGATACAGCAGAACCGTAAGTTTGATTTAGGACTTAAAAGCCTAGACAGATACTTGGAGAGCAGAATCCTGTCTTGACTTCCTCACACAGCTGCCAAAGGGTGGTGAGTAGAAGGAGCAATGGGCCAGAGGTCTGGAAACAGCTTCTCATCTTAATTTGATTTTGAAGCCTAAAACTCAAACTTTATTCTCTATCTGGGCCTACTTCTAAGATAAAACGAAAATCAGGTCATGCCTATTTCCAAGAGTTGTAAAAATCCTGAGCTAATTTAAACGAATTTTAAAAGCAGCTAACCTTTGTATGACAGTGGTTACTTTTTTTCAGGTCATGTTCTTAACCTTTCTAATCCCAGGGTACGTCTCCACATGGAGGGATGACATGGCACCTCAGTCCATCTAAAATAATTCTAGTTATTCCTTCAGACCCCCTAATGCCTCATCTCGGTGAGTGGCCATATTTCCAGTGTCTTGCAATTCCAATTTAGACTAGCCACATTTCAAATGTTCATTCGCCATAGGTGACTAGTGTTGCACTAAAGGTCACACAATCTTAAGATAATACTCCTAAACCTGTGCAAGGTGCTTAGAGTCTAAGGATGCACAAAAACAAGCCAGGTTCTCTGCCTTCATGGAGTTTACATTCTAGCATGAAGACTAATGAACAATAAGCATACGTCAAAATTGAATGATAGCTTGCAGTTCCAATAGGGTGGTCAGAGTAAGCCTCATTTAGAAGGCGAAGTTCTGTGCAGACTTGAGTGTTAAACAAGGATGTACAAAGGAAGAGTGAGTGTTTCAGAAGAAAGAAGTGGGTAGGGCAAAAACAGGGACATAGGTGTATGCCTGACATATTGAAGATAAGGCAAGACCAGACACTGAATAGAATAAAATGGGAGATAACAGGCTAGGTCATGTACAGCAGAGGTCCTCAACCTTGCTGCCCTTTAAAATCACCCAGGAAGTTTTAAGTATGTGCAGGCTCAGCTCCGAGCGGAGTGTTTTCTCCAGACAAAATAGGTGAGTGGATGCATGGGCAGAAGGATTTATGAAGTAATGGATCTCCCACCACTGTGGTATCTTATTTACTGTGTGCTTTGGAGTAATTCCTAACAGTCTACCACCAGGATCTGATGTGAGAAAGTCAGGTCAAGTGAGAAGAAAATATATTTGCAGTTAAATGGACCAGGGTTGCCTTGCGACTCCTATTCAATCATAAATTGGAGCTGTTGGTACAGAACTTGCAGTCTTGTAAAGATGACATGAAATAAAGAGTGCCTAAAACAGTGGGTACTTGATAAGTGGTGGCTAGTGTAAAATGTTTAAAGCAAGGGATGCATATTAGAAAATGGAGTTTTCAGAATATGAATTTGACAGTGGGGTGCAAAATAGCGTACAGAGACTAAAAGTAGTTGTAAACAAATCTGAACATCCCCTCCCTGTCAGTACCTTATCTTCCTTCTACCTGGGCTGCAAAGATGGTGACAGGAGGCTCCTGGACTCCCCACCTCCCATGGACACCCCAAATGGAGCTATACATGGAGCAATTTCCTTTGAAAGAAATCCAGAGACTAGCAGCGTGACTCCTACACATTGGGAGAATAAGAAAATACACCAAAACACAAAAGGCTGTCACTCCGCCATAAAGCCCACACCCAGCCCTGTTGGGAGGGAACTCCAGCCCTCTCCCTCTAGCTCAGTGGTTCTCAACCTGTGGGTCGCGACCCCTGTGGCGGTCAAACAACCCTTTCACAGGGGTCGCCTAAGACGATCCTGCATATCAGATATTTACATTACGATTCATAGCAGTTAGCAACATTATAGTTATGAAGTAGCAACGAAAATAATTTTATGGTTGGGTCAGAACATGAGGAACTGTATTTAAAGGGCCAGAAGGTTGAGAACCACTGCTCTAGCTTGTGCCAAGTCTCCAGTATCCCCTGAAGAGCTTGGCTACAAATCTGGTACCCAGCTCTTGTGGCTGTTGCTTAAGGGAAGGGCTCCCAGATCACATGACTGACAGGCAAGAGGGCTTGCATTCAGAAGTCCCACAGACTGTAGCAAATAACAGAGGTTCTTAACAGGCTCAGGAGTGCGCATTCGAGCACACACACACCTCATTGCTATAGACCCAGGCCCATATCAGAGGAAGCAGAGAAAATCCCCACCTCCCTCCTTCGTCTTGGGAGGCCTAAATCCATACTTTCCCAGCTGCTCCCTGAGCCTTCAGCTACCAGCAAGCCTGAATCAGGCACTGACTGTGATCCTCCCTTTGGGACCTCACTGACATACTGGGCACACCTTCAACTACTGGAGGCACTGAAAACAAGGCAGCTTGTTTTCAAACAAAGGTTTGTGAGACACCTGGGAGCATGGGCCAAGCTTACTGATGTGAATGATTCAGCTACATGAGATCCCTCTGTCAAGACTGGGAGACATGGCTGTTTCATCTAATGCACAGAAACCAACACAAAAAGTCAAAATAAACAGGAATAAGTTATACACTAAAGAACAACATAAAACAATCAGAAACAGATCTTAATGAAAGAGTGATTTACCCAATACAATTCAAAATAATATGCTCACTGAGGTCAGGAAAACAATGCATGAACGAAGTGAGAATTTTCAATAAAGAGAAAAAGCAAATCACAGAACAGTAGAATACAATACTGTACTGAAAAATTCAATAAAGGGGCTCAACAACAAACTAGGTCTAGGGAAAGAGCAAACTCAAGGACAAGGCAGAATTCAACAAATCAGAGGAGTAAAAAACAGTAAAAATTATTTAAAGGCCTATGGGACACTAAAGAGGACCACTATGCCCATTATAGGGCTTCCAGGAAAAGGGAGAGGAGAAATCAGTTTATTTCAAGAAATGACTGAAAACTTGCTTCACCTGGTCCCTCAGGACTGTAAATGTTTGCATACTTTCAACAGTGCTTCTTGAGGGGGGCTTCCAATCAGCCTGAATCTAGGTGCTGAGTGAGATCCTCCCCTTTGGGACATAGATCTTGGCACATCCCCAATTCTGGGAGCCATTAAACATGGCTGCTTGGATAATCCAGAGGTTTGAGAGAACAAAAAACAAGGGCAGGGTTCTACAGTAAGTTTCATCTCCTACACAAGAATACTAATTCAAGACTGAGAGGTGGCTCTTTTATTTAATGCACAGAAACCACCACAGGGAATAAAGGAAAATGAAGAAACAAAGATGTACTAAAAAAAAAAATTAAAACCTCAGGAAAAAATTACTAATGAAATGAATATAAGTGATTTACCTGAGAAAGTTCAAAATAATGGGAGAAAATGTTTGTCAATCATATGTCTGATACAGGCTTAATATCCAAAATATATAAAGAACTCATACATCTCAAGAGCAAACAATCTGATTTTTAAAATGGGCAGAGTAAATAGACATTTTTCCAAAGAAAATATACAAATGGCCAAAAGGTGCATGAAAAGATACTCAATATCTCTCATCATCAAGGAAATGCAAATCAAAATCAAGATATCAGCTCACACCTGTCAGAATGGTTATCATCAAAAAGGCAAGACATAAGTGTTGGTGAGGTATGTGGAAAAAGGGAACTCTTGTTCACCATAGGTGGGAAAGTGAATTGGTCAGGCACTATGGTAAACAGTATAGAGTTTCCTCAAGAAATAAAAATAGAGCCCAGCTGGTATGGCTCAGTGGTTGAGCATTGACCTATGAACCAGGAGGTCACAGTTTGATTCCTGTGGGCTTGATCCCCAGTAGGGGGCATGCAGGAGGTAGCCGGTCAATGATTCTCTCTTATTGACTAGAGGCCCAGTGCACAAATTCGTGCATAGGTGGGGTCTGGACAGCCTGCCCCAATCAGGCCGATCGGGATGGGCCGGCTAGGAGGAGGGAGCCACAAGCGGTTGGCTGGCTGGCCCTACCCCCAATCGGGGTGGTGGGGCCGGCCAGGGGGAAAGGCTGTGGGTGGTTGGCTGGCCAGCCCCGCCCGCTGGTCAAACTCCTGGTCGCGGGGATAATTTGCATATTAGCCTTTTATTATATAGGATATTTCTATCTCCCTCTCTGAAATCGATAAATATATATATATATATACTAGGGGCCCGGTGCACGAAATTCATGCACTGGGTGGGGGGGGGGGGGGGAGAGTGTCCCTCAGCCCAGCCTGGCCCCTCTCACATACTGGGAGCCCTCAGGGGTTGACCCCCATCACCCTCCAATCGCAGGATCGACCCCTTGCCCAGGCCTGATGCCTCTGCCAAAAGTGTCAGGCCTGGGCAGGGGACCCCCCTCTCCCCCCGAACATCGGGTCCGCCCTCAAACAGGCCTGATGCCTCGGCCAAAGGGATCGACCCCCATCACCCTCCGATCGCCTGATCGGCCCCTTGCCCAGGCCTGGAGCCTCCCGCAGGAGTGTCAGGCCTGGGCAGGGGACCCCCAGCTCCCACCATTTCCGGGTCCACCCCTGGTACCCACGAATTCTGGGACCGCCCCTGCCAAGAACTAAAGCCTCTGGCCAAAGGGTTTAGCCTGG
>NW_005871065.1:5497674-5520188 GCF_000147115.1 Myotis lucifugus | reverse complement strand
TGATCGGCCCCTTTGCTCAAGCCTGAGGCCTCCGGCAGAGGTGGTTGGGACTGGGCAGGGGAGCACCAGCTCAGCTCCATAATCAGCTCCACCCTTGCTGCTCTCGATTTCTGGCACCGCACCTACCTAGACCCAAGGCCTCTGGCCAGAGGCGTAAGGCCTGAGCAGGGGACCCCCAGCTGATCACGATTGCCGAATCCGCCCCTGCCTCATGCCTAACGCCTCTGGCCAAGGCGTTAAGCCTGAGCAGGGGACCCCCAGCTCCCCGTGATTGCAGGCTCTGCCCCTGCCTAGACCTAACGCCTCTGGCCAAGGCGTTAGGCCTGGGCAGGGGACCCCCAGCTGCCCAGGATCGCTGACTCCGCCCCTGCTCCCCGCGATGGCTGGTTCCGCCCCTGCCCAGGCCTAACGCCTCTGACCGAGGCGTTAGGCCTGGGCCGGGGACCTCCAGCTCCAGGCGATTGCAGGCTCCGCCCCTGCCCAGGCCTAACGCCTCTGGCCAAGGCGTTAGGTCTGTGTAGGGGACCCCCAGCTCCCCACGATTGCAGGCTCCACCCCTGCCCAGGCCTAACGTCTTTGGCCAAGGCTTTAGGCCTGGGCAAGGGATCCCTAGCTCCCCGGACTGCCGGCTCCGTCCCTGCCCAGCTCCCATTGCTGGCTCCACCCCTGCTTCCCGCTATCACTGGCTGGGGCGGCAAAGGCGCCTGGTTCTCTGATCACAGCTGGGGGGCAGGGCAAAGGCGGCCCCCGGCTCTTAGCTCTCCCCTGGGTTTCCGATCACCGTCAGTGGCAGGGGGCTTCTTCCATCCTTTCCCTTTCGCCTCCCAGCATTGTGCCTACATATACAAATTAGCCGCCATCTTTGTTGTCGGTTAACCGCCATCTTGGCTGGCAGTTAATTTGCATATCGCCCTGATTAGCCAATGGGAAGGGTAGCGGTCGTACGCTAATTACCATGTTTCTCTTTTATTAGATAGGATACACACACACACACACACACACATATATATATATATATTCATATATATATGAAATAAAAATAGAAATACTATATGATTCAACAATCTCACTTCTGGGTATATATCCAAGGGAAATGAAAACAGGATCTTGAAGACATAGCAGAACTCCCATATTGATTGCAGCATTTTTCACAATAGCCAAAATGTGAAAACAACATAAGTCTCCATCAACAGACGAATGCATAAAGAAAACGAAGCGGGGTTTCTGTAAGGTGGCAGAGTAAGTAAACACTGCTCGCCTCCTCCTACGACCACATCAAAAATACAACTAACCACAGAACAACCGCCATTGAGAACTGCCTGAAATCTAGCTGAACATAAGTCCTCTAACTGTTCGAGACTGGTAAGAGGGTTGGAAACTCAAAACGGTCTAGTTCCACACTCACATGGGGTGGTTAAAAAGCAGGAGAGAGATCTCAGCTGCGAAGATCCCCCCTGAGGAGCAAGGGCTCCCAGCCCCACACCACACTTCCTCCCCAGCCAGGAAGAGAAATCCCCGTAACCAGCTGTGCAAACCGGCAGGGATGGTGGCTGAGTGGGACGGAGGGCTGCTGGAGTCCCAGGCGTTCCTCTGAAAGGCCCTGCGCCCTGACTCACTCGCTCTGAGCGCCTGCACTGGGGCAGCAGCTCAAAAAGCTCCAGGACATAGAGCAGAAACTGTATTGCCTGGCTTCAGAGAAAGGGATGGAGGGGTAACTTTCTCCCAGACAGCGATGCTAGCAGAAACGATTGTTCCTTTGCTGAGCGCTTCCTCTACCCAGCCTGCAGAGCCGGGCTGAGCATCAGATCTGAGTCTCCATTACCTGGCCAACACAGTTCACCCCACCCAACTTGTGGGCCTTCCCAAACCCAGTGGCTTTTCAATAGAAATGACCTGTCTTGGCTCATGCTGTAGACTTTCCAAAAAAATCTCTCAAAGGTTCACAAACCCAACCAACCTGGTGAAGGAAATAAACATACAAGTCCAGGAAGGGCAGAGTCCCAAAAGAGATAGACACATCAGGACACAGCAGAATTAAAGTGCCAGAGGGAATCTTAAAAACAGCAAGACAAAAGCAGTTTAGTTACTAACAAGGGAGCGTCCATAATATTGTAAGCTAATTTCTCAACAGAAACATTTCAAGCATGCAACCTAATGGGAACCTCTGCTTAGATGCAGGGCTACAAAAATTTAAACCTCAACACTAAAGTTTCATCCCCTCAAGTCTCCCAAAGCCGAACAATGCAGTGATTCTCAGATGTTAGAATATGAGAGTCCTCTGGGAGGCTGTGAAAATAGAGGTTTGAAATCTGGCCGAGCAACCTGCATTTTATTTTTTAAAATATATTTTTTCTTAATTTCAGGGAGAAAGGGAGAGGAATAGAGAGATAGAAACATCAATGATGAGAGAGAATCACTGATCAGCTGCCTCCTGCATGCCCCCTACTGGGAATCAAGCCCGCAAACCCGGCATGTGCCCTTGACCAGAATCAAACCTGGGACCCCTCAATCCGCAGGCCAACACTCTATCCATTGATCCAAACTGGCGAGGGCGCAACCTGCATTTTTAACAAGCATTCTTGTGGCTCTGAGGCAGGCACGTCCCCAAGGATGTCTTCAGATACCACAGTTTAGCCTCATCCTCGGAGCTGCCATGTTGAACCCTGGCCAGCATCTGGAGGCCTGGCTGGTGGGAGGAAGAGCCCTCCATGATAAGCTATGATTTATGCTCTACAATTAATTAGTTCTCTGTTGGCCCATAGCTGTTCAATGGGAAATTCTCATATGATTCAAGGATAGAATGAAGCTCTCAAAGTTGAGCAAACGTGTCCAGTGTTATTTCCAGAGGGCATCTGGCCAAAGGGGTTCTCATTTCCCATTCTAATGATCCCAGCTGCTGACAGGCTCCCATGTGCTAGGAAAATGGGTAAGAGAGCCAACAGATAGATAATCATCCCATGATCAGCCATAATCAAAACAGCCACGGATCCTCTTCATGGAGTACGTCTGGCCTAGTGGTAGAAGGCATCGGATTGGAATAAGAGAACGATGGGTTTGGAATCAGCCGTTCCTCTAACCAGAAACCACAGTGAATGTCATAACTTCTTTAAGTCTTATTTCTCTCCTACAGAAACGCATAAGGCTCCTGTAAGGATTAAATAACACATTGCAAAAAAAGCACTTAGCATAGTGTCTGGCCCATTCATGGTAACCTATTAGTTACTCAGGCCACAACTATTTGAGTGCCAGGCATGCTTCTAGCTGCCAGGTGTACTGATGTGAACAAAACAGACAAGGTTCCTGCCCTCCTAGAGCTACATTTCTCATAAGTTCAAGCTTCTCCAAGAAAATAACCATGCCCCAGAGAAATTATTCCGCCTTTCTTTTCTGTTTCCACAATGTTTTATTTTACCTCTTTTATAGAACTTATCACAAGATACTGTAATTTACTTGCTTGCTTGTGCTTCTTTGGACTACTTGACTAGGAACTTTTGGAGGACTTGTCTGTAATCTCAGACTCCTAAACCCAATGAGTGACTGTAATAAATTTTTATTGTATTCAGCATCACCAATGGCTACATGATGGAAATAAAATAACACATCAAGCCAGTGTCTGTGAACACTGGTCTTAAGAGTGAAATATGAATTCTTACGGGGGTTTTTTTTGGGAGGGGGGTATGTATTAACACTCAACTGAGGATATTTTTTTCTATTGCTTTTTCAGAGAGAGACTGGAAGGAAGGGAGGGAAGGAGAAAGAGAGGGAGAGGGAGGGAAGGAGAAAGAGAGGGAGAGGGGGAGAGACAGAGAGAGACACATTGACTGGTTGCCTCCCACGATACCCCAATTCGGGCTGTGCAACCCAGGCAGGTGCCGTTGACCGGGAATCAAACCACTTACCAAAGTGGTTGATGCCCTAACCACTAAGCAACACTGACCAGGGCTCTTATGGTTTTTAAAGGCTCATTATCTTGTCTTGAAAAACAAGGAAGGGAGAATAATTTATCTGCCGGCTTCCATCTCCCAGGGGGCAAAGGTTTACTACATGGGACATTAACCCCCACCCCTTTTGGGACCAGCACACAGGTCTCCTGCCTTACCTGCAATGGAGAAGCCCCAAGGCAGGGGCAGGAGGCAGGAGGCTGGAGGCTGCGGGATTTGTTCTTGTAAAGTTGGTTCAGAGACCACTTAGCAAAGGCGATTGAATCAGGACAAATAGCCAAAGGGCCCAGATACAGGTAGTCACACATTGACCAGTTTGGAAGAGACCCTCTCAGAGCTTAAATACAAGAGAATATTTGATTTGGGATTCCAAATCCCCACAATAAATTCTTGGTATGGAACTGCTTTCCAGGAAATAAGAACGTAACCTTTTTCACCCTGTTTGAAAGATAATAGCAGCTAATAAATCCTGAGTTTCTTTCCCAAGCCCAAAGGTGTTCGGCCGGATTCTGCTGAAATAACAGGCTGCATATTTGCTTGAATATAGCAGTTGCATATGAAATGTTATCCCCTACTTCACCAAGCCCCTGATCAGGGTGAGCTCTAGGTGAGGTCATACGCGTGCACATACTTTGCATTCTGGAAAGTTCCACAAATATAGCTAAAATAACAACACAGCTTCCTGGGAAGAAGAGATACCATCTTACACGAAGATAATGTTAGGCCTTCGTCTGAAGGTCAATTTCAGCAAGGTTAAGAGGAGACCTCACAGTTAAGGTTGATTTCTTGGGATAACTATGCAAGTGTTATGAACTTAAAATTTAAGGGACTGTCATCACTTCAAGCTTTTCTTGATGAAACTCTGGGGCAGAAACAACTTTCCCCAAACTTTTGAAAACACTGTCACAGTCAGCGGCTTCCATAAACATACCCTAAAGGGTAAAACTAAGAGAGAGGGAGTTTTTCAACTTGACAAACATGTATTAGGTACCAGACACTATGCTAGGTGCCAAGAGCATATTAAAACACAGTCCCTGCAATTGTACCTTCAAAGATTTCAAAGAAGCAGTGAGTGAGTGGCATTTGAACTAGAAGAGGGAGCAGAATTTCATTCCACTGGTGGAGTATAGAGGAATAGCAGGGAGAGTTGTGCTAGGAAGAGAGAAAAACACAGGCAAAGGTGTGGCGGTCCAAGGGAGCAGCGTGGATTTGGAAGCCTGAATACAAGGAAGCAAAGCCGAGATAGCAAGCAGAGGACATGAGGTCCCCTCAGGGGAAGCAATCTTGTTGGACTTCCTACAGGATCGAGGCTCAAGGACCACCTAGCATTTCTCCTTCTCTACATGCCTATTGGCCAACAACTATGGCCTCTCCACAGCCTTCTCTGCTTTCTGTTTTAATGATGTGAGATCTTTATCCCTGAGCAAACCAGACAGAGGGGAGAAAGCTGGAAAACGTTTCTGACCGGAGAAATCCTGCTTTTTGACTAGGATGGTGTTTGTAAGTCCTTCTGGCTCCAGCTGTTTACCTATGAGTCTTGCTGCCAGGAAAGTCGAGCGGCCCCTTCACGCCTACAGATGTGTAGGAAGCACACTGGGCCCTGGAAAATCATTCAGGAGAAGAAAGAGCTGGAGGCTTCCGGTGTCTTCAGACTTCCTCCTGGGTGGCTGACAGAGGCACTGGTGGCCAAAGGTACTGGGTGAACAACAGCTGCCTCAAAGATTACTTTCCTGGAATCTGTTGTCAATGGCCTTATCTTGATCCTGAGCCCAAGTGCAGGGCAGAATGTCTTTGTAACGGCCCAAAGGTGACAGATGGTTAAGTGCTTAGGCACAGTCACATTTGCTCTTAGGAAAACCAAATAATAATAATAATAATAATAATAATAATAATAATAATAATACAATGTATTGCCCACTTAGTAATAACAAGAATACATTTATCCTGACTAGAATTTGTAGAAAACTTCCTATGGTCCAGGCTCCACGTTAAGCACATCAATGCATTATTTCATCTCATCCTCCCAACATCTCCAGGAGATCAATTCTGTTATTATTATTAACCTCCTCAACAGAAGTGGAACCTGACTGTGGCACAGACTGTAATGGTCAATAAATCCTCCACTCCTCCCTCTGCATTTCATAGCTCTGTTGTGGTTAGGGGAGGCCGTGTGACTAATTCTGGCCAAGGGGCTGGCCCTGAGCAGGAAATGAAGTGACGTTCTTCAGAACTGAGACAGTAAACAGTCCAGATGAACTTCTGGCCCCATCCAGCTCTTCCTCGTAGCTCAAATGATTAAGGAGGTGGGGGTGCCAGAAGCTTCTTGCTGGGGAACCTCCATCAGGCTGATCCCTGAGGAGCAGCCTTCTCATAAACGTTCGGTAAATATGAGCAGCAGGAGACAGACCTTTGTTGTGCTGAGCCACTGAGATTCCAGAGTTAATGTATTGCTGCTGCATAATCTAACCTCTCCTGTAATCCACCGAGGGCCTAAGAAGGTTAGCAACTTGCCCTAAGTAATAGATCTAGTTAAGTGATTGAGCTGGAACCGGAACCAAAATAGCCTGGTTCCCGGGCAAGTCTTTTGACTTCACAAATCCAAATCTGAGTGTAAGAAGGGCCTTGGTTTCTCTTGAATCATTCACCATTTGTGTGGGAATGACTCCAAAAACCACCCATGACTAACCCAGTCCGTATGGTTAGCTCTGAGAGGCAGATGTGAAGATGGAATTCCTGAGCAGACCCTGCATGTTGACAAAGCTGCAGTGTCACCAACACCAGAGTACAAGCAGAGGGATTGCTAAACAGCCTCGCAAGGCGACACAAATCAACCATAATCCAATGTCCGGCCCTCGAGTTTACCAACTTGGTCAGCAAACTCTAAGCAGACCTGACTATCTCAGGGCCCACATAATTGTGTTGGCCTAATTAGTGCATGCTCAGAGTTGACACAATTCATCACTCATTTGACTTAAAATATTCTTTACCTGGCTTCAGGGATATCTTATTCTCATTTCTCTGGGCTGTTTTTTCTACCTCACTAGATGCTCATTCTCATACTCCCTTGCTGATTCCCATTTACCTCCCTATTCTTAATGCCCCAAGGTTCAGTCCTTTAACTTCTCTTTTCTTCTGGCACATCGCCCTGGTGATTTCTTCCAGTCTTGTGGCTTTAAATTACACCCACGAGCTGATGACTCTCAACTCTGTATCTCCAGCTGTGGCTTTGATCTTGAACTCTTGGCTGCCGGTTAGATGTCTCCATGGAGATATCCACGAGACATCTCGAATTGAACATATCCACAGCTGAGCTCCTCATCTTCACCCACACACCAGCTCCTCTGGCAACTTCGTCATCATAGTTAATGGAACTCGATCCTACAAGTTGCTTAAGGCCACAACCTTGGAATCATCCTTGCCTTCCCAATTTCTTTCACACCCTCCACTTTCATATGATCCAACAAAATATGCTGTTCTTGTTGGTTACAATAAGGCCAGAATTCACCCACTTCTGCCACCTGCATTGCTACTATCCATTCATTGGCACCATCATCTCCTTTCCCGGATCCCTGCAACAGCCCCCAGCCAGTTTCCCTTTCACACTGGCCAACTCCCTCCAACTCCTCCCAACACAGAAGACTGGAGTACAGTATGATCATGTTAAAACCTTTGTCAGATCACTCCCCTCTTCAAAACCTTCCCATGGCTTCTCATCCCACTCAGAGGAAATGCCAGTTATTATAACGGCTTTTAAGGTCCCATGTAACTTCATCCCCCCTACCTTTCTGATCCCATTTGCCACGTTCTTTCCCCTTGCTCCCTCTGCTCCAGTCACTCTGGCCTTCTCATTATGCCTGAAACTAGCCAGGCCCATCCCACCTCGGGAATATTATATTGGCTACTTCCTTTGCCTGGAACAGTCTTCCCTCAGATGCCCACATGGCCCCCTCCCTCACTTCAAGTTTTTGTTTAAATGCAGCCTTCTCGAAGAGACTTTGCCTGATGACAGTACCAGAAATTGAACACCCATAGCACTTCCTATCTCCCTCCTCTGTTTTACTTTTCTCCAGAGCACTTATCCACAATTACAGATGTGTGAGAGCGTGTGTGCATGTGTGTGTGTGAGAGTGTGTGTGTGTGTGTGTGTGTGTGTGTGTATATGTGTGTTATGAATGAATGTTAACTGAAGACGGGGATTTTTGTTTCATTAATTCACCTATGTGTCTCCAAGACCAGAACAAATAATCCTGAAACATAGTAAATACTTGGTGTGTGTGTGTGTGTGTGTATATGTGTGTTATGAATGAATGTTAACTGAAGACGGGGATTTTTGTTTCATTAATTCACCTATGTGTCTCCAAGACCAGAACAAATAATCCTGAAACATAGTAAATACTTGGTATTTCTATTGCTACAGTGGAGAGGCAACTAAAAAGACGCCCAATGAGGAGTCTAGAATGACCACTTTTGAAGTGCTATAAGGGCCTCCCAAGTCAGGATAGATCCAAGAACATCACACACAGTATTTGTATCCGTTTTTGCTCTGTCACTAATAATCACAAACTCTAGAGGCTTAAGACAGCAACCATCCATTCACAATTCTGTGGGTCAGAAGTGTGGCCTTGATTGGGTTGGGATGAGCCACTTCCGCCCCATGTGGTGTCACCTTTGCTTAGTCATGATTCTGTGTCTGGCTGGTGGTCAGGGGCCTCACTTATATGTCTGGCTGTTGGTAGAGACAATGGATATAACTAGGCCATGTGCTACTCATACTCCAGCGGCTAACCCAAGCTTAACAAGGTTCTCAAGAGCAGCACGTGAGAGCAGGCCCCAGTCCTCACAACGCTCAAGCCTCTGTTTTGAATCATGTTTATTAATGTCTCATTGGCCAAATCAAGTCAAACTGCCAAGCCTGGAGTCAGTATGGGAGTGGGTGGGTGTCAGTGTGGGAGTGGGTGGGTGTGGGGGTGGGTGTCGGTGTGGGAGTGGGTAGGTGTTGGTATGGGAGTGGGTGGGTGTCAGTGTGGATTCAGAGAGGGGGATATAATGTAGACATTTTTAAAAGAACATAACATGGTGCTGTTAAAAAAAATAGACTAGTTGGAAGATCCCATATTATCATTCTCCTCAAAGTAATTTAACTATAAGGGTAACACCAGAGAGAGGAACTTCTTCCTTGAGCAATTTTTCAGGCAAACAAATTATTTAAAATATTTTTATTGTGCAGTGCTTATACATTGTTTTTGTCTCCCTAGCATCCTCTGCTTTAGTGAGCTCTCCCCTCATGGATGGTTCTAGTGGGGTTATCAGTTATATCCTAGTCCATATCCTAGCCCCTCCCACCCCACACTCAGGACCCATATCTGGCTAAGACTCAGAGGCTGGTCCAGAAGAGAACATATGACCAATCAGAACCAACCAGCTATCTTCCCTGGTTGTAAGATGGATCTGGGTTTGGGGGTTAGGATGGGTGGTGATGGGAAGCCCTTTGCCTGCTAGAGGATATAAACCTGGAGCTGAATGTCAGGAGTCATATTTCCCAGCACACAGGGAAAGCCTGTTTGCAGAATGAAATTCATCAAGAAAAAATAAAAGTGAAGAAAAGCAAGGTCATGGCCCATTGGCATTGCATTCTGGTTCTAGTTTGTGAGGTCCTGGTTCCTGCAGTAATTCATTCCATTCTGCTTTACCCCGATATCTTATTCTGATAAGCGACCCAATAAATTCCCTTTTACTTAAGCTCACTTGAGTTCAATTTCCATCATTTGCAGCCAAAAACACTGACTGGTTTGAAACCCTGTAACAGCTATTAAATAAAGTCATCTCCTCATTCTAGCCCAATAACCATCTTCAGCTGTCATCCCTTGAAATGCTTCAAAAGTTCACTAGAGAACGTGCTGTCATGAGGGGAGCGTGGAGGAGGAAGGGCAAAGAGCCCGAGGAGAATGAATGGACCACTGGGATCAGAAAAGAGACAGGATGAAAAATTACCACTCAGAATGGCCTGACAGAAGAAAAAGGAGACAGATAAATGGGAGACTTCTGGCAGCCAAGAAAGTCAATGAAAGGATAAAAAAGATGACACAGAATACTGAGAACAGTATTACCTGAAACACTCGTAGGAGTAAGAACTCAGAACAATGGTTTTGGGGTTGTCAGCCGCTGTCTTTTGGAAAAATATACTTAGGATCATCATGAGAAAGAAAAAAGAAAGAGCGATGAGCACGCTACCATCCGGCACATTAAAATGAAAAATGGGTTGTGAAGAGAATCACTTCTTGATAGAAGCACAGCCCTGTTACTTTTAAATGTTGATATTCTATCCAAAATCCATTAAGATGATACAGGCTCATCCTCACAAAGTAGCTATATTACATGCCACTTTCCCAAAGGATCATATATTGTAAAGTATAACCTAGGCCAATTAGGTTCCAACTTTCTGTTCCCTTTGGCATATAATTAAATCCCACTTCAAGTTGCCTCTCTTGTTTTCTAGCCCCACCCTACATTTTTTTTCTCTCCAACTTTTCCATTTGTTTGATGGTGTTTTCCATAATCTCAATACCCTTTTATACTCATCAACTAACCAGGTCCAGGCCAAATTTTTACTTTCGAACACAACAGCCTTGTTCCTACCCGGAGCCATTTCCACGATGACACCCACCTCAGTTAACCACTCGGCCAGACTTAGTTCCAGTATGTATACTATTATCTACATAATGTGTTTATAATGTTTTAATTGTAGAGGAAGGGCTCTTAAGAGGCTAAGAGAAGCAGTTATCAACAATCCCGGACCAGTTTTAAGTACAGAATCTCTGCTTATACTATTAAATTCATTTGAGCATGAAATAAAATATGTGCCAAATAGTTTGGAAAATAACTCCAAAATGAAATGAGTCATAATTATTCACTATACATTATTTCCTACCTTTATTCACTCAGTATAGTTTGTTACCAAATTACATGGAAGTATTTCATGACTAGTGACCTTCTACATTTACAGCACAACCGTCCCACCTCATCTGCCACAGGAGGTACACCCTGACATCATGGAGATGTGTCCATCACACCTGCCCGAGCCCCAGCCTCATTGTGGCTCTTCATGGCAGGTGACCCAGCATCCAGACAGAGCTAGACCCTCCAGTATTCCTCTCACCCATTAACCCCACCCTACACACTGGCTCTAGCCTCAAGAGACCTTACTTGAACAAGGTATTTATTCAAGAAGATAGAGATATCAACATTAAGAATAGAAATAGTATGGAAACCAACATTGGAAGGAGGATCAACTTGGGGCCCAAGGATGAAATGGGAGAAAACCCTGGAAAACAGAAAAGCTTCACAAGGTTAGTGAAAAGCATGGGCTTGCGAATCAGAAAATCAGATTCCTATCCTAGCTCTGCTGCTTATGTGCTCTATGACCTGGCACATAATAGTTGCTCAATAAATAGTGGTTGAATGAATAAACCAAGTTAACCTAATTTTCAGAGCTTCAATTCCTCATATGCAAACTATGGATGTAAATATCGCCTTCAGAGAGCTATTGTAAGGTAAGGTAATGTATAGCAAATGAGTAGGAGAGTGCCTGAAACGGAATTATTTCTCCATAAAGAGGATCTACTGCTACCACATTATTATTCCAAAAAGAATGAAAGAAAACATATTTCTGATTCCTTTACTAGTATATAGTTGGCCCAGATGCTAAGGAATTCAACACCATAACTAAATATCTTTACATAAGAAATGTGGTAGCAAATAAATTATAAGAAAATTTTAATTTTCCATTTTGCCTGGGGGCAATAAAAAGTATTAACCCAGCCTACACCATCATGCTCTTGCCTTAAATATTCTCAGGAAAAAAGCTAATTCTATGAAATGAAGTCCATAGTGGAAGAACAATGTGCCGGATACAAGAAACCAATGCTCAAGCCCTGATTTTGTCTCTAAATGTCTCTTTGTACATTTTGGTTTTTCAAATAAAGAAGCTGGAAGCAGGGAGAGAAAGTGACTTCTCAAAAATGCTGAATCATCCCCAGGTTCCTTTCAGCGTGAGTCAGGATGTGGTTCTGTGAATTAGCCGCGGGTGGTGGGAATCAGCCCTGACATGTGCCTTTCTCACTCGCGAGTCAGCTGATAACCCACTTATTACAAACTCCAAAGGGACCGTTTTCACCTACCCGCCGTGGGCTCTCATTCTGTCTTACCTGGTTTCCTAGCACCCGTTGTTCAAAGAGCCTTAGGGGAAAGTGAAGTCTGCTCTCCATAGAGGACATCACAAACAAGGACTGTGAGATTTAATCAGTGAATTCCTGATCAGAATAATCTGAGGAATTGGAAAAAAAAAAATACAGATTCCCGGGGCAACTCCTGAAGATGCTGGCTCAATGGCTCTGTGGTGTAGCCCGGAATCATGTGCTTCCTAAAAGCTTCCCAAATGTTGACAACGGGCATCCGGATGTGGCAACAACTGTCTCCACAGGGAATCGCAAGCTCAAACTCCTACCAGACCCAGGCCCGTCAGGCTAAACGTAGTTCCCTACCTTACTTTCCCACTTCTGAGGCAGAAGTGAGTTTAAGAATTGTTCTCCTTTCCTCTTTTAACTCAACTATAAGAAAAACAGAACAAAGAGAATATTAAATGGTAACTCACAGTAGCCTTAATGCTGGAGAGCAATAGGGAGAGGTGGGGACCGCAGCCACCTGGATAATTCACCCTTCATCGAAAGGAGCACCACATACTAGTTCCAGCTAATCGCTGCCTTGCAGGCGTGTATGTTCTAACAAGACCTTTTAACTCATCCAAAGTGGAGAAAATTCAGGAACCTAGATTTTGATGTAAATTTGTAAAATGTTAGGAACGTATGTGAATTCTTTTTAAAACATTGAAAGAAACAAGACCTACATGCAGACTACAAAGAGCCAACAAGCATCAAGTTTGAGATGTCCATCTCTGCACATTTGCCTCTCCTTATAGCAGGAAGCACAGGGATGGGCGGGGGGGACTAGCATTGCCTCTGGAGGCAGAAGTCCTAGCTTAGCTCCCAGTTCTAGCACCTTACAGATTGAGTCTCTTTTTTACAAATATATTTTTATTGATTTCAGAGAGGAAGGGAGAGGAAGAGAGAGATAGAAACATCAACGATGAGAGAAAATCATTGATCGGCTGCCCCCTGCACAACCCACACTGGGGATCGAGCCTGCAACCCTGGCATATGCCCTGATCAGGAATGTAACGGTGACCTCCTGGTTCATAAGTTGACGCTCAACCACTGAGCCACACCAGCTAGGCGATAGAGCGAGTCTTGAAACCTTCAGGGCTCAGACATCTCATTTATCAAATGAGAGCAAGAAAACTTGATGTACACAATTGCTTGGAGGGTAAATGAAATCATAACTAAGAAAGCACCTCATAAACTGTCAAATGTGAGCTCTCATTTCTGCAGTTAAAACAGAAACCAGAGTTGCATGCAGTCAAGTGTTCTGAGGTAGCAGAAGTGGACGCTTTGTCTTCGGGTTGGTCTTAGAAGAAGAGTTCTGGCTCAGAGAGTTTTGTGTTGAAAAGAATGACAAGATCAGAGACGTCAACTCAGCATGGACTTTGCTCTTGACCTGATTTTGCTTTCATTCTTTTTGTCAAACGGTGAAAGCTGATAGCTTCTCTCCGCGGGGCCTTGCAGGGCTTGGATGCTGAAATCTCTCTAGTCTCCCAGCATCATCACCTGCCACAGCTGGGACAGGGAGATGTGGACGGAGGAGGAGGAGTACTGGGAGGGCAGAGGCCGAGTTAGGACAAGAGAGGGGATACAGGCCCTGTGCCCTGAATATAACGGACACAGAGACAGAGGACGGAATTGGTGCTGATTAAATGAGAAGGAGCCCCAAGCCTGGAATGTCCAACTTCAAGCTATTTCCCTGCTGTGGGGAGTCGACTTGGCTCCAGCTCAGAGGAAAGAAGAGAGCAAATCTGTCATCAGCTAAGCCTACGGGGACGTTTCAGGCCCCCAAACCCAGGAAGCATGGCTCCTGGTGGAAGCTGTCAGGTCAGACGGTGAAGTGCTGGGCTCCTGCCGTTTACTGAGCCTGGAGTGAGTGTAGAAGGTCACATTCTCCGGGACTTAAGTTACATCCTCAAGCCTCCCAGCCGAGGAGGAGCTGGAAACGAAAAGCGAGGAGCCGCCTTACTCCGATCTCGTCTCTTCTAGTGCTGTCTCCAGCCAGGAATTAGACACAGGTTACCTAACACAGGGGCTCCTGACCTATTTTACGCCAGGGACACTTTGGACTATCTACTGAGGCCTACAGACGGCCTGTCAGAATAAGATTTATAAGTGTTCAAAATAAAATATGGATACAAAGAAAACTAATTATGTTGAAATACACATTATCAAAATATTAAAAATATTTATTAATAGTGCTTCTTCATTAATAAATTAACTAGATCTAGCAATGTCTGAAAACTGCCATAATTGAAATGATCAGTTAAACTCTCTTAACACTATAAGTGATGAGCAGTAAGGAGGATCAACAGTATGCTGAACTACCTGCAGCATCCATGTTGTGATATGAAAAAGCATGCTTTCTATTCTGGATGAAATCATAGGTATTGCTGATACTCCTGTGGTTTGTTGCCTACATTTATAATAGAAGGAAATTCTGCATTTCAATTAGAAGTTATAGTCATCTTTTTATCATCCAAGTTCAGAGATCCCTAGGAATACAAGAACTTCTACTTAAAAACTCCTGTGATGATGTCCATTGTCCCTCTCCGATGGCTTCTTTGGGTTCAGTGGTTCTCTGTTGCTTGAGACACAGAAATTTTCCTTTATGTCTAAGTCCTTTCTTTCCAAAGGTACCCCATGATTATTGCTGTCTAGAGCCTTCTATCTCCCCATGATTGTTCTGTCATACATTTCCTCCAAGGCCATAAAGTATAGAACAGACTACCTGCCCCAATGCGAAGAAAAGGAAAGAAGAAACTACAATAGGAGGGAAAGTTAATATCTAGAGATATTATCCAGCTACATGTTTCTAAAATTCCACTTTGGAATCAACTTCAGGGAAAATGTATGCGTTTGACATGGAAACCAACCTCTTAACTACACAGAAACTTTGTGATTTAATAAAAATAATCATTACTCAATTTGTTGTTCCCCTCTTGTTCACCAGATTTTATTCCAGATACTTTAGGCGATTGGCAAAAATAAAACCCACTCTCAGCAGGTAAAGAATTGCAGCTCTGAGGATATTAAAAATAAAGCCACAGGAAGGCCTTCCTAAATACGACTCAAAATCCAAGTGTAATAAAAGGAGATATTGGTAAATTTTACTACATAGAAATGAAAACCATATGCATGGAATAAAAACATTACAAGCAAAGTGAAAACACAAACAAGACACTGGAATAGTTTACAGAAAAAGAGTGGCTAATCTTCATATCTAAGGGGCTCCTAGAAATGAAGAAGGAAAAGTACCAACAACTCAGGGCAGGGTGGCGGGGTGGCGGGAGGGGGGGAGGAGAGGGGGGAAGCAAAGGATAGAAACATACAGGAAAACAAAAGAAATGTAAGTAACCCTTAAATATAACACAAGATTCTCATTTTCACACATAATAAGAAGGGTGGGAGAATAAAACCTCACCGAGCGGATGTCTCCTGGCCAATATTGAGCATAGGTATTGGATTTATCCTCCAACCCATGAAATTTAAAATAACAGAAAGTTTATGATGCAACAGTTTTCAGACATTGAATATCAGAGCCCAGGAGAGTGGTCCCTGAGAGAAGGGAAATAAATGCGATGAGCCCTCTGACTGCCCAGGCTTACTACTCGGAGAGACTTTTTATGCTGTTGTGAAAGGAGGGGAAACCCAAGTGGAATTTGACTGTCTCCTTGGGTTGAAAAAAATGGAGTTGGTAATCTAATGAGGTCAAGGTGACGAGAATTCACAGAGCCGCTTGTGAGAAGAGAACTGCACAGTGAGAGAACTCAAGCATTCTGGAGAGGGTCCCCGTGAATCTTCAGTTGAATACTAATCAGTGAATGCCTGTAAGCAAATTACCTGAGACTATGGAAAGAACCACACAAAGAGAGGAGGGTGTCAATGCCTAGGGATCGTGCAGAGATGGGAAACGTGTGTTTCATCATCCATACTGGAAACCTTTGTATAAGGCGTGACTGAGAAGAGTCCTCAGAAAAATGATTGCCTAAGTCATGGGAAAAAGTAAGCCTGAGGTACCGATTGTTCTTTACATGCCTAATAAAGTTTAAAGGCAAGACTCGAAAGGAGCAAACCATTTCCAAGGAACAGTACTATTTTTTAAAAGCTCAAGAATATTGGAATACAAAAATATCCAACAACATAAAATTTGTAGAGGCTAGAAACCAATCCAAAAATTCTAGGCTGAAGGAAGAAAATGCAATATACAATAAGCCATAAATGACAAAGATTACAGAATTAGCAGACAAAGTCATTAAACACAGTTATTATATTTCATATGTTGGGGGGAAAAGTAGATTAAATATGTTAAATAAAGACATGTAAAATTTTTTAAAAATCAGAATGGAACTTCTAGAAGTGAAAAATACAATTATCATAATGAAAAATTCACTTGATGGGAGTAACAGGTTATTAGACACTGTAAAAGAAAAGATTAGTGAATATGAAGACATAGTAATGGAAACTAAACAAAATAAAACACAGAGAGAAAAAATGAAAAAAAATGAACAAAGCATCAGTGAGCTCTGGGGAAAATTCAGGTGGCCTAATATATCAATGAAGTCACTAAAAAAGAAAAGAGGGCAGAGGATATGGAGTGACCGGAAGTCTCATTCACTTTAGGTGGGAATGCAAAATGGTACAATTACACTTTGGAAAACAGTTTAGCAGTTTGTTAAAAAGCTGTACATATACCTACTGTATGTTTAAGTAATTTCACTCCAAAGTACTTACCCAAGAGGAATGAAAGTATATGGCAATGTGCTGACTACATACAAATGCCCCCGGAAAATAAATTAACAATGGCCCCAAACTGGATTAAAAAAAAAATACCCTACTGTCCATCAACAGGTGACTAGATCAACAAATGGTGCTACAAATACTATTCAGCAATAACGAAGGCTTAACACATGACACACAGGCAAATCTCAAAATCAACTCAGGCTAAGTGAAAGAAGATACACACAAGAGAGTTCATACTGGATGATTCCATTTATATAAAATTCTAAAAAGCTAAAAATGTAAATTAAACTATAGCAACAAAAAGCAGATAAGTGGTTGCCTGGGGCTGCGGGCCAAAGACAGAATGGATTGCAAAGGACCACAAAGAAAATTTTCGTTGTGATGAAAATTTTCCTGTTTCTTTCTCTTGGCAGCAGTTCTACAGGTGTGTGCATCTGTCATGATTCATCAAATGCACGGTTTAAGTTCAATCTATTGTATGTAAATTGTACCTTGCCAAAAGCAGCCCCCACCAAAACTCTGACTGCAGCCTGGTGAGAAACCCTAACACAGAGACATCAACTCATTTGCTCCTAAACTCTTGACACAGAAACTGTGAGATAATCAATGTTTGTTGTCTTAAGGCTCTAAGTTTGAGGGTAATTATGTTACTCAGCAATAGATAACTGCTACAAAGAGTGAAGTCCTGAGAAGGTAGATTCCTAAAGAACAGAAGTAATAGTCAACAAGAGAAGAAAGAGAAAAGATAGTACCTCAGAGAATACCGGGAAGATAAAGGGCTTTCTAAGGCACATTTTAGGGAATCAGTTGACAGCCAAGCGCAAGTTGACTAGAACGATGTAGTCAGTGGTCTTAGTAAAAGCAGCAGCTGATTGTCACAAGTAACCAGGAATCACAAGTGTCCTCCTGGGCTGGGCAAGTCAGTGACCACCATCACTTTGGGGGCAGGGGATTGTCTCATTTTCCCACTGGCTGGAATCTTCAGTTTATCCCACAGAACATCAAGGCATGAAGCAATGGCTTTGTTCCTGTAAGAGTCATCAATGCAAACAGCTGGAGTCAGTGCTCCTGTATCAAACACAATCTCCTGTTACTCACAGCTCCACAGAGAGCAATTTCATACTAATTACAGCCCGGTCTTGATTTCCTGTCATTGTTACTGATTGCTTACATCAGTGGTCGGCAAACTGCGGATTGCGAGCCACATGCGGCTCTTTGGCCCCTTGAGTGCGGCTCTTCCTAAGCCTTAGGAGTACCCTAATTAAGTTAATAACAATGTACCTACCTATATAGTTTAAATTTTAAAAAGTTGGCTCTCAAAAGAAATTTCAATCGTACTGTTGATATTTGGCTCTGGTGACTAATGAGTTTGCCGACCACTGGCCTACATGAATGAATGTCTCACACAAGGTGAAATTCAGTCCCATCCCTTGTTTCAGTAGTGGCAAACCATGGTTTTATCTGATGATTTTTTTAAAGTCAGAATTTGCTTCAATATCATGTGTAGAGATCTTCCCCCTGCTATTATCCTGAGAAGATCAAGGGCAGGCAAGAGATCTCCCTTCATTTCTCTGCATCATTACCAGTCATCGCCTCCTTGTGCCCTGTTACAGAATCAGTGGCAGCCCGCCACCTTTGCAAGGTTGCCCCTCCACCAGTGCTTGTAACCCAGGTCCCGTCTCCCTTTGCTGAGCCATCAATCACCCCCTCTCCGTTCTTCCTTTCCACATGTCCCTTCCCCTTAGTCATGCAAATTTTTCCACCCACAGTCATGTTCCCCACACTGATGCCCCTTCCAACTATCATCTGAATTCTTGACTTCTTATTCACTCTTCAGTCCAGATACCTACCATTCCACTATACTGTATTCAAAATCACCACTACAAGCAGAATCAAGAGCTGCCAGTTCTGATGAGCTTAAAGATTTTCCCGTGATTCATTCTTTCTCTCATTCAGTGACCATCTATTCACTGCCTACCACATGCAGGCACTGTTTATATTTAACAGTAGCTCATGGATGTGCCAGGAAGAAACAATGCTAGGGATACAGCGGTAAACAAAGAAGACAGAAATCTCTGCCCTCTTGTAGTTTACATGCTAGTGTGATGAGACAAACCAACATGGAAAACAGAAGCAGGGGAGGGGGCTTCACAGTGCAGTGAGAGGGGAGAAATAGCGAGGCAGGATTTTGTAGGGAAGCATTAGGCCACAGTGGCTGGGGAGAAGATTCTGGAGCCAAAAGATGTCGGTTCATATCCCACCTCCCCCACTTTCTAACTGTGTGCCCTTAGTCAAGTCATGTATCGCCTGGTGCCTTAGTTTCCTCCTCTGTGAAATGGGAAGGATGTTGAAATCTACCACACATGGGGCTGTTGTAAGGATTAAATGCATTTACTATGTATAAAGTATTTAGAACAGTGCTTGAGTTCACAGAAAGAGCTCAAAAATGTTAGCTCTTAACATTATTATTTATCATTCATTATTTACCTAGCCACCCACGAACCTGCTTCATGCTTTGAAGTATTAAAATCATGAGATGCATTTCTCAAGAATAAGGGAGGAGTACATGCACAAAACCACAACTCGAGCTGGTGTAAACCCTCTCATCTTTCACAGGGGGACGTTGTCCCATTGTCATTTGTTACATAACATCAGGGTGCTCTGAAAACATCTCCTCGCCCAGGACCTCCTTAGCCATCACCACAACCATGAGAAATACTATTGCCCCATCATACCTGCTGGAGCAGACACAGATATAAACCAAATCTCCACCCAGCAACTTAGTGGCTCAGCCTGGAGGTGCCGTTGAGGTCAAGTGACAAGTGCACTGGCTCAGCGTGTGACCTGTGACCTACACAAGCCTGTATTTGAATTGAGAACTAATAACTGTGTGAGCTTGGACACATGACTTCACTTCCCAGAGCCTCAGCTTTCCCAGGGGTGAGAGGAGGACAATTAGCTCTGGGTGCAATCGGTTTCATGCCAGGATGCAATGAGACGATGTGCAGAAAGCACTTTATAAATCAGTCAGCCCATAATAAGCACCCAGTCAGATGGCAGCTTGAACAGAAATCAAGACAGAGCAACTCTCTCGGTCCCATCCACTAGCACCTGGGGGTACTTTTCATGAAGCCTCCAAGTCAACTTCCGTCTCACAAGCCGACACCACACACGTGCCAATGTGTACAGAATGAAATACGGGAACCAGACCCGAGGCCAGGAGAACACATTCCTTCCCAAACCAATAATGTCATGAGCTTCTCATTTGCTTGTCACCGATAGTACCAAAAGACATTATTTCTTATATAGATGTAGGGATTTCTTTTGCAGATCTGCACTCAAGCTATGCTAAGCAAGGATTTCAAAACAACGCACGCTAACAGTGCTTTGCTCAACATATGAGCTCTTGAAGAGTTTTGTGTAAATTGGGTTTTGTAAATCTTCTCAAAGGTTCGAGGGAAACTTTCAATATAAAGAATGTCGGGAGTGAATCCTTTCAGAAAAGCAATGGATTGTTGCTAGATTGACCCAGTTTGTCTACTTTATCTTTTTTAAAAATATACTTTATGGATTTTTTTTTTAACAGAGAAGAAGGGAGAGGAATAGAGAGTTAGAAACATCAAAGAGAGAAAAACATCGATCAGCTGCCTCCTGCACACCCCCTACTGGGGATGTGCCCGCAAACAAGGTACATGCCCTTGACCGGAATCAAACCTGGGACCCTTCAGTCCGCAGGCCGACGCTCTATCCACTGAGCCAAACCGGTTAGGGCTATTTTATCTTTTATTAAATTATTTTCAATATCTGACTGAACTGAAGGGACACACCTGACTTGGGTGAAAGCCAGGTTTCTTTCTCCAAGAGAATAGCATGTGACCACAGAGGGCACTAGTATCGCACGAGGGAAATGTGTTTCATTATTCAATGGCAGATTCAAAGCTTAGGAAATTCCACAACCTTGGGAAAGTGTCTGTTGAAGGCTTTTTGGCTGGAATACGTTCTTAGAAATAGATCTGCTCTGAGATCATAAACAATGGCCCATGGTGGTGCGAAGTTCTCAGATTTCAGCATCCTGGAAATGACTTAAATCAGCAGCTTACGCCTAAATTTCCCTCAGTGTCTCGGCTTGCAATGGAAAAAGACAGTAATAGTAATGGTAATAGTTTGCGCTTGTATCAGACAACCTGTGATCCTGTGCATCAGAGAAAGCTCGGGAAAGATGGCGCAGCGCTGATCTGAGCCATCGGCAGCACCTGCAGGAACGTAACTGAAAGGCAAAATGCACGATGGGGCCTGACATTTACCAGGTTCCAGCAAGACGTGAAGGTGATGATGTGGAAATGGATAAGCAAGCATGCAGGCGATGTGTATTCAAAGCATATTCTCCCCTAAGTAGCTTTTATGGGTTAAACACAGCGAGGCAATTGCTGTTTGAAATAATCTTTTCCAGATTGTATTCTTATATTGTTTGCAGCCTGCTAAATTGGATCTTTTGTTTCAAGGCTTCTACTATAAATAGAGCTAAATCTTGAGAAGAAAAGATGAGGGTGGGGCTTGATTGTGATGGGCCGGGTGGCTGAGAGAAGAGATGAAGGAAGAGGCATAGTCGTTCTCTTAAACACAGGACGACACCTCAGCATCCCATGGCACTGGACTACCCTCCTGGAGAACCGAGGAAGCCCTGGCTGTGGGGATGAGGAGGCCATTCCAGCCAGTGTCCTACTGGAAATGGCTCTTGTCACCGGCTGCCCTCACATGAGAGGCAGGCCTGAGAGTTTGGGTCCTGGTTCCTCCATTCACTATCTGTGTGATTTGGGGAGGTTGCTTAACATCTTGAGTCTCTGTTTTTTTATCTGTACCACTGGGATCATGACAGCAATGAGAACAATGGGTTTCTTGGGGGTAGGAGTGGGTAAGAATGTTATCAATGAGGAAGGGTATCCAAGAGGAAACTGATAAGCACTTGAACTAAAAACAGCCCTGACACGTAGAACCTCATAACTCTGTTGGGCATCCCACAGAAGTGATACATGCACAGCCCATGGCCCAGAGCCTGGCACAGAGAAGAGCTCTGGGTGTCAGCAACAGGTAGAGGTGTCATTCAAGCAGTATCGGGACCCTTTGGGGCTCTGTTCCATGGATATATACTATGTATATACATATGTGTACATATATGTGTATATGTGTATATGTACATATATGTGCATATATGTATATATGTACTTTTTAATTGTTGATAAGTATTACAGATACCTCCCATTTTCCCTCCTTTTACCCCTCTCTTCCCAGCCCCTACTCACCCCCCCCCCCGCTCTTCACTACCCTATTGCCCATGTCCATGAGCTGTGCATATAAGTATATAAGTTCTTTGGTTTAACTCTCCTCATCCCCCCAACCCACTTCGAGGTATGTCAGGTCTATTAATGGAGATGTTCTTGGCATGACAATAAGAGAATAACAAGCACAGGGCACTTAGTATGTCCCAGGCAGGCCATGTTCTAAGCGAGTTAAGCGTGGATGGACTCAGTTACTCCTCACCATGCCCCTAGGAGTGTGTGGAGTTGTTATGACCGGTTTATAGAGAGAGACTCGGGAGAAGCAGGGATATTACTACCCC
>NW_005871065.1:5479207-5495246 GCF_000147115.1 Myotis lucifugus | reverse complement strand
AGGCGGGCCTATCAGAGGTGGGGCCAGTTGGGGGGAGGGGCTATGGTGCAATTGGCCAGCCAGTCCCGCCCCCAATCAGGGTTGGGGAGCTGATCAGGGGTGGGGCTGTTCAGGGGAGGGGCTGCAGGCAGTTGGCTGGCCGGCCCCACCCCCTGGTCAAACTCCTGGTCAAAGGAACAATTTGCATATTAGCCTTTTATTATATAGGATGGTTTTTCAACTTATTTTCCTTTGACATCATGATAAAGAAAACCCACCTTCCCAGCAAAAGCGCTGGGAGAACAGAGCTACAGATCTGCTCTGAGCTCTAGAGGTCTTTGGACATGTGCCAATCCTCCGCCTCAGCTCAGGCCCAGGCCTAGGTTTGGGAAACAAAGTTATCTAAAAAGAGCATGCATGCTGAAGGACTAATAGCCTCTGAGTGACAAGCTCAGACAGAAATCAAGTACAGTGTAATTTATCTCTGGGGTGCGATGGCGAGGAGTGAATCCAACGTGGTGGGGACAAAGAGAAGCGAATGACTTAGGTAGGTTTCCAGGGTCAGCAGCCTTCAGATAGCAAGGCAGCCTCTGCCTTCCTGAGGCGAGCCCAAAGACAGGATGGTGAGAAGTTAGTCGTCGCGGTTCACACTCACTCAGAAAACAAGCCAGGCAGAATTCTTCACTGACAGCATTTTCTAGGAACAGTTTTCATAACAGGTGAATATATGCAATGATTCTAACAAATTGCCAGGCCTGCTTTCCAGCACAGATTCTCTAAGGGCCATTCAATGGGAGTCGGGCGGGGGTGGGAGTGGGGGAGAGGGACACGGGGAGTGGTAAGAAGTACCCACTATATTATGATACCTGGTTTTATTTATCATATCAGCAGCTTAATCTCAGCCCTGTGTTATCCAGTGCCTCGCAACCCTGACTGCACATTGGACTAATCTAAAGCCATTTTGGAAAATACTGACTCTCAGGCTCTGTCCAAACCATTTGAATCAGAATTTCTGGGCCCTGGCCAGGTAGCTCAGTTGGTTAGAATGTCGTCCAGATATGCCAAGGTTGTGGGTTCGCTCTCCAGTCAGGGCACATACAAGAAGCAACCAATGCATATATAAGTGGAACAACAAATCTGCCCCCCACCCCCCGCCTTACTCTCTCAAAAGAAAGGAAGGGAAGGGAAGGGAAGGGAAAGGGAGGGGAGGGGAGGGGAGGGGAGAAGAGAAGAGAAGAGAAGAGAAGAGAAGAGAAGAGAAGAGAAGAGAAGAGAAGAGAAGAGAAGAGAAGAGAAGAGAAGAGAAGAGAAGAGAAGAGAAGAGAAAAGAAAAAGAAAAAGAGAACCTCTGGACCACAGGCATGAGCTATATATTTAAAGGTCCCTGGGTTATTCCAATCTTTGGCCAGGATCAAGAACACACGTGCAATCCTCTGCTCACATCTAAATGAGAGTCCTATCTTCTTGTTTCAGCAGCATCTGAGTTGCATGACAGACTAGAGAAACAGTATACATGCAAATACATGAAAAAGCATCATGTTTTGTGTACATGTAAGGCCATGTTCCACATTAACAATCAAAGGGTAGCAAACCTCTAAAAATGTTTACTTCTTGGATTGTTGGTTAGTTTACTGCAGATTAAATATACAACCGGGATCATGTCAATTCCTTGGTATAGACTCAACAGTGATTGTCATAGGCCCACATTAAATCAGCATTGATACTGAGAAACCCACGGTAAGGAGTATTTAGTTTACTGGATTATGAAAACTACATAAACATTATATATACAGATGTCATAGAAACAAAGTACAAATTGTAGCTAATGTTAAGTTTGGCTGCCTAAGGAGGAAGAAGGAAAGGAACTCATGTCTACTGACTACCTTCTGTTATCTAGGCTTTTTATTCATATTATATATTTGCATGGGCAGATAAACCTACCATGGTATTTTTGAAACATTAAATAATGAAATCAGTCTAGTGCGTCACAGCCAGTATTTCTTAAAATATAATGGAAATAGAAGAATAAAAATATGCATCAACTGCAGTAATGGAATATATTCATGAAAGCTTTGTTTTCGTTATACATATGTGGCATATGTGGATATATAGCATATTGCATTGTGATATTCCAGGCTACTACCAAATATCTAAAAACTGCTACCCAAAGAGAAGTTATTATGAATCCAATTTACAGATGAAAAAACTGAGGCTCAGAGATCTTAAATAATCCACCCAAGGCCATAGAGCGAGCAGTGAGTTTACGAATATACCACTCTCTCTCTCTCCTGGAGAAGGCAAGCTTTACTGATAAATAAAATATATCGGCAGAGAGAAGACACACGTGTTCATAATTACCATTTTTTAAAATAATACTAGTTGAACGACAATATTGCTTCCTAATTTTATTGTTGAGACTTAACATTTTCCAGACTCGCTGATTTATGAACTGTCATAACCCTAGCCACAGTTTGAACTCCAGCTATATTTTCTTTTCACTTTCATCACGTCTAAGCGTGGTTGGAACTCCTGGGCTGTGGGTTTGTTTAGTTTTGATTTCTTTCCTTTGTGATTCCAGGCACATCATTGCAGCACAAGGAGCCACAGACTCCCTCCGGGCTCCCCCACCTTCTCGCCAGGGCAATCTCCCCCGAGGCTCAGCCCACCAGCCCAGGGCACACCTGGCCGTATTAGCAACCTCTGTGGCCGAGTGGACCGATTTCCACGCGTGCTGCACCTGGACAAACAGGACTGGGACCCTTCGGCTCCAAGGGCAATACTGCTCTGCCGGATCATCTTACCGGCTACAGCCTGGGCCATCCTTCCCAGCTCAGTGTCTGTAAAACCCCCAAGATGCCTCTCACTAGCAAGACAGATTTCAGAGCGGTTTTGACCATTTGGAACTATCACTAAAGTGATCCTTTAAAGATCTGATGTGTTTTTCTTCTCGAGCCTCCTGTTCCTTCAAGACCCACATTTTTTTTTACGTCCACTAAGCAGAGCCTGCTCTTGCCACGAAAATCTTTCTGCCAAATGATCAAGCAAAAGTATCCAAACCCACTAAGTTGGAGGGGAAAGCCTCTACAGACCACCCCACTCTACTTGCAGAGCCAAGGAGCTTTTAGTTAAGGGCAGGCATTATTTCGGAGGGCCCCAGGGAGCACCTTGGAACGAGGAGGTGTCGCAGAGATGGCATTATGGTAGAAAGGGTTAGGAAAAAGAATGACCTCGAATCGAGTTGGACCCACAGGCCAGGTCTCCTCCACTCGGGGAGGGAGCCAGCGCTCTGTCAGGCTTTGGTTAAAGAGAGGCAGGAGCAGCTACGTACATTTGGGGCTACTGAGAAAAAAAACATTTGGGGTTTCTTGCTGAAAATGTAATAAGAATCTCAAGCTGGTGACAGCAGAACATGAAATCAAACATGAAACCCTGTGAGACGGCAGACTGCATGCCCAGGAAGCCCACCCTGAGGATATTCTGGTTACCATGTTCCAATACGATTGTATAACTAACCTTTAACTCAAATTCACTATACACCAGACCCTGGACTAATGAATTTACATGCATTGTCTACAGTCATTTCCATTTTGAGGATGAGAAAACCAAGGCTTCAGGAGAAGTATTTATTTGCATAAGGCAGCAATTTTCAAACTTTTTCATCTCGTGGTTACAAAAATCCCGGGGCACACCTAAAAAAATTTTTTTGGCCCAACTGACAAAAAAAAAAAGTATAATTTTGATTAATTGACAGTAGACAACTATTGTGTTGGTTGTTGCCATTTATTTTAGTTGACAATCTAAGGTAAAAGAGGTCAGTGCCCCTGACTAAATAGTCAGCTACTGAATGTTTTAAAAATTCTTGCAGCACACCAGTTGAAAATTACTGGCCTAAGGGATAACTAGAAAGTGGCATTTTAAGAAAATAAAGATCAGAGCAGAAATAAATGAAACAGATTAAAAAGGCAATAGGGAAGATTGATGAGCTATTTTAAAAACAGAGAGAAACAAAACAGGCAAACCTACAGCTAGAATCACCAAGAAAAAAAGAGGATTCAAATAAAACTAGAATTGAAAGAAATGATGTTACAATTGCTGCCACAGAAATACAAAGGATCATTAAGAGACTATTATGAACAATCACACACCAACAAATTGGATAACCAAGAAAAATAGATAAATTCCTAGAAATATACAACCTACCAATCTGAACCATAAAGAAATAGAAAACCTACCCTGGCCCTGTGGCACAGCTGGTTGGGGCATCATCCTATACACCAAAAGGTTGTGGGTTTGATTTCTGGTCAGGGCACATACCTAGGTTGTGGGTGTTATCCCCAGTCGGGGTACATAGAGGAGGCAACCAATTGATGGTTCTCTCTCACATTGATGTTTTTCTCTCGCTCTTCCTCTCTTCATTGCTCTCTCTCTCTAAAAATCAGTGAAAACATATCCTAATGAGGATTATAAAAATAAATAGGAAGTCTGAACAAACCATTTACTAGTAAGCAAATTGAGTCAATAATCAAAATCATCCCAACAAACAGAAGCCCAGGACCAGATGACTTCACTTGTGAATTCTACTAAACATGAGATAAGAATTAATACCAACCCTTTCCAAACTCTTCCAAAAAAAATAGAAGAGAAGGGGAAGGAACACTTCAAACTTCAAATGTTATGAGGCCTGCATTACTCTGATATCGAAGCCAGATAAGGACACCACAAGAAAACTATACAGTAATATCTCTAATGAATATAGATAGAAAAATTCTCAACAAAATATTAGTAAACCAAATTCAACAACACATTAACAGAATTATACACCAAAAACAAGTGGGATTTATCTCTGGGATGCAAGGATGGTTCAAAACACAAATCAATCAATGTGATACATCACATTAATAGAATAAAAGGTAAAAATTAAGTGATCATCTCAATATATGCAGAAGAATCATTTGACAAAATTCAATTTCATTCACAATTAAAGGTCGAAACAAAGTGAGTATAAAGGGCAAGTACCTCCACATAAGAAAGGCCATATATAGCAAAACCACAGTTAACATCATACTCAATGGTGAAAAACTGAAAGATTTTCCTCTAATATTCAGAACAAGGATGCCCACTCTCACCATTTTTATTCAACATAGTACTGGAAGTCTCATGCTCTTACACTCATGCTCCACGCACCCCACTCACCCTGTGCACTCACCCCATCTCTCTCCATAGCCCTGTGGCTGCTGGACTGGACTGTGCTTTAAAATGGAGTGGAGGCTCGGGGCAGTGGCCTTAATTCTTACCCTGCTGAAGACTAGATTGGACTTTTTCCATGGTGGGATGGAGGGAAATGGGAATTGGAAACCCA
Source organism: Myotis lucifugus (assembly GCF_000147115.1). NCBI lineage: Eukaryota > Metazoa > Chordata > Mammalia > Chiroptera > Vespertilionidae > Myotis > Myotis lucifugus. The sequence goes on along the minus strand of NW_005871065.1, from coordinate 5,489,908 downwards.
GAGGTTTAATTCCACAGAAGTAAAGATCACTTATCCTCCTGTGCGAGTCTCAGAAAATTCCTTTCTTTGCGACATTGCAAGGACTCCACTTGCTCTGGTAACTGGTGGGGATACAGAAAGTACCCACCCCACCACCACCACCAATAACAATATGACCCAGCAATTCCATTTCTAAATATTTATCTAAAGAAAACAAAAACACTAATTCATCGAAGCATTATTTACTATTGGCAAGATATGGAAGCAACCTAAGTGTCCTTTGATAGATGAATGGATTAAAAAAAAAGATGTAGTACATATATACAATGGAATATTATTCAGCCATAAATAATGATGAAATCTTGCCATTTGCAACAAAGGGATGAACGTAGAGGGTATTATGCTAAGTGAAATAAGTCAGACAGAGAAAGACAACTACCATATGATTTCACTTATATGTGGAATCTAAAAAAACAAAATAAACAAGACAGAAAAAAAGACTCATAGATACAAAAAATAAACACAACAAAAAGAAGACTCATAAGACACAGAGCACATTTTAATGGTTGCCAGATGTGAGGGGGTTTGGGAAGATAGGTGAAAAAGGGGAAGGGATTAAGATATACAAACTGCCAGTTATAAAACAGTCATGGGGATATAAAGTATGGGAAAATAGTCAATAATATTGTAATAACTATGTATGCTGCCAGATGGGTACTAGACTTATCGGGACGATCACTTCATCAATTATTATTTTTTTTAAATATATTTTATTGATTTTTTACAGAGAGGAAGGGAGAGAGATAGAGAGTTAGAAACATCGATCAGCTGCCTCCTGCACATCTCCCACTGGGGATGTGTCCGCAACCCAGGTACATGCCCTTGACCGGAATCGAACCTGGGACCCTTCAGTCCGCAGGCCGACGCTCTATCCACTGAGTCAAACCGGTTTTGGCACTTCATCAATTATTTAAATGTCTAACCACTATATTGTTCACCTAAAACTAATATGTCAACTGTAATTGAAAACTAAAAACATTATTTTAAAAAGAAAGAAAAATATAATTCCGCAAGTTCCTTTAGTTTTTCTTCTAAGTGTTATTCAAGACTGGACATTTCCCCAGTTAGCAATAGTTTTGAAAACTACAGGCATATCTCAGGGATATTGTGGGTTCAGTTCCAGACTACCACAGTAAAGTGGGTATCATAATGAAATGAGTCAAAAAAATGAGTCATAATCTTTTTGCTAGTGGATGGTCTTATCCTTAATTTGTAAAAAGAAAAAAATTTTAAAGGCAACACTGTTGAAGTGCAAAAAAGTGAAGTGCTTCTTAACAGGAAAGAATCCCAGCAATCCCAGATGCAAGTCCCACTGGTGATTTGTGCAGAATGGATAAAAGGCCTCACAGATAACCAACAGAATGACACTGTATCCTAATAGCTTTGCCCTTCTCTGTTCATTGTGTTACTGTAATAACAAACATGGAAGAACAAATCGGCTGATTCTCTGGGGTAAGCCAGGCAGGGACAGAGCCTAAACCAGAGATCCCAGGTTTACGCATCAAGGCCATCTCTTCCGGGGGTGCTTTAGACAACGTACGGATGACTCAGCTATTTTAGTGGAGCCACCTATGGTGCCAGGGACTGTCATGCAGACATAAGGGTCAGTGGTGCGAGTGTGGTGCTCAGTGGAGCTGCTTGTTTTCACTCTGTCTTTCTGGAACACTCTCACCCATTCCCCTTGTTGCTGACTAGTCAACAGGGGCTCTGTCAACACCCACAAAAATGGAAAGGGAGAAATAAGGCAGTTACTAAAACAGTACTTCTCACACACCCGTGGCATGCCGGGCTATGGGCCCAAAGCAAATTATGATTCATGGTGTCCTGCGTGGGGCCAGAGTTCTGCATTTCCAACCAGCTCCCAAGTGTTGCTGATGCTCTTGGCCTGTGGACCTGCAATTGGATTCCCCAAGATTAAATCCCTGCTCTGATGAAACGGGGGTTTTGCTTTCTGTCAGGGGCCTTGCATTGACCAGGTTAAATAAAGAGTTTGTGGTCAGCCAGCCCCTGTTCAGGGGATGAAATCATGACATGTGGGGGAAAATAGGCTTCCATGAGAGACAGGGCGTGTCCTGGCGCTATTGGCATTCCTGGTGTCACGGGTTCCAGAAGCCCTGCTAGGCCCCAACACTTCATCAGATTCCCAGAGCCCATAACTTCTCTTCGCTTAACCAACCAGAGCTGGATTTACATTACTAACAACCACGGTTCCCAACAATGGAAATATAATGGCTAAATGAATTACGATATGTCCCTATGGGGGAATTATGCAGCTGTCAAAAAAGCATTATTTCAAAAAACATATTGGGATGGACAAATAGCATAAGGTTAAGTGGAAAAAAACACACACCAATGTATATATACAGAATAATCTGAATTCTACACAAACTTTTAAGGAAAATTAAAAGTCTACTCAAAAACATAAATAGTTATGGCCGGCTGAATAATAGGTCCCCAAATATGTCCACGTCCTAATTCCCAGAATCTGTGGAAATTACCATATATGGCAAAAGAGACTTTGCCAATGTGATTAAATCAAGGGTTTTGCCATTGATTATCTTGGGTTATCTGAGTCAGCCTTATATAACCACAGTGGTCCTTACAGGTGGGAGTCAGGCGGGTCAGAGGAGGGAATATGATGACAGAAATAAGATTGGAGGGATAGCCTTTGAAGATGGAAGAGGGTGACAAGCCAAGGGATGTGACTGGCTACAAGTTTAAAAAGGACGAGAAAACAGCCCTAGCTGGTTTGGCTTAGTAGACAAAGCGTTGGCCTGTGGACTGAAGGGTCGGGGTTTGATTCCGGTCAAGGGCACGTGCCTGAGTTGCGGTCACAATCCCCAGTAGGGGGTGTGCAGGAGGCAGCTGATAAATGATTCTCTCTCATCGTTGATGTTTCTATCTCTCTCTCCCTCCACCTCTCTGAAATCAATAAAAATATTTTTAAATGATAAATAAAATAATTAATTTTTTAAAAAGCCAGAAAATGGATTTTGCCCTCAGAGCCTCCAGAAGGGACACCTTGACCTTAGCCCAGTGAGCTTGACTTCAGACTTCTGATCTCCAGACTTGTAAGATAATACATTTATGTTGGTTAAACTACTACATTTGTGGTCATTTGTCTTAGTAGCAATAGGAAACTAAGACTATTGTCTCTGCACTTTCCTTTAATTAATATGTTACTTTAATAAAATGCACAATTTACTTTAAAAGAAGGCATAAGTGTAGCTTGCTATATTTTTTTTTCCCCTTACACTTTAACATAGCTTGGTTACTGTTATTTTCTAGCACTGTTGAAGATAATCACGTTTCAGGAGAATCTCACTCTGTATTAATCGAATTCTGACCCTGGGAAAGCTCTGGACCGTTGCTGTTAATAGCCAACAGGTGACCAAAAGTGCATTTACAAGATTGACACCTAATGAAAACCAAAAGGCCCAGAGACATGCTCAAGTCACAGAGCATGTACAGACTCATCACACCACTTGGAACTCTCCGTCCTCCCGTCAGTGTATTCCCAGCATCGTGACTCTGGAATCACATTTGGAATCACCGAGAAAAACAATGAAAATGGCGTGACTGCTACATGCCTAGGGCCGTCTAGTGTAATATACTAGTAAAAGGTCTTGAAACTCTGGATGCTGTTCATACAACAACTAAACGAGGTTGAAAGGTCCTGGTCTGTTATTCCCAACCCCAGGCTGAGATCACTGGCACCTCTATGAGCCCTCAGAGTCCTCTGTGTATATTTTCCTGTCATACTTATTTCACTCCATAACAATTATTTATTGATGCATCCATCTCCCCTAACTAGACTTCAGTGTTTTAATGTTCCTCTCTATTAATTCTCTCTCTATGTCATGTATGGATATATTTATATTGACTGGGGTTTTTACTGCCTTATTATAGAGTATATTTTCCTACCTCTTTGCATGCCTGGAATTTTTTATTGAATGCCAAACATTGACAATTGTACCCTGTTGGGTGGCTATATATTTTGTACTCCTACAAATATTCTTGACATGCTTTTAATGCATTTAGTTACTTGGGAACAATTTAATCATTTTAGGTATGCTTTTAAACTATCCTCACTTCCTAAATAAGGGAACAAATGTTCAGATAAGTACAATAACATGTGCAACATCTCTCAGTTATCAAAGTTATAGTCAGGATTTAAACCCAGATCAAGATTATTCCAAAGTCAAATGCTTGTATATTATGGAATGCTGAAGCAACTCCAGCCAGCCACCAGAATCTCTTAAGATCCTAAAAGACCAAGAAATCAGGAATTTTTAAAATATTTATTTCCACCCACATTTAGCAAAGCATCTTGAGGAGAAACGGATAGAGCTGTCATCAACCAAGATTGGCTTGGCTTGAATCAATCCTGGCAAAGAGAAACTGGGGGACTTAGGGCCTTCATTCATCATGAATTCATTTGGAATCCAGGCCACTGTCTAAATTTTACCTTTGAAATCTAAATTCAAGTTAAACAAAAATTGAAAAGTTTCCCCTAGAAGGAATCTTATGTTTGTCCAAAGCACGAGGAGAATTGGTCAAGATGTCATGTCATTCCACTTTAGCAAGTTCTTTGAAGATAGGATCAAGAGAGTTGAATTTTCATTATCTTGGGTAAGTTAAGAATTCAAGTTTCTGTTGCTAAGGCCAGGATCCAATTTAATTTGATTCAATAGCATTTATAAAATGCCTTGTCTATGTGGTCTTAGGCTGGGAAAGTAAGACATAAGCCCTACCCTAGAAAATAGTATTCAACAATATATAAGAAGGGTTATATATCATGATGAAATGGGTTATATTCCAGGACAAAAGAAGAAAAATCCTACCATCATCTCAATAGATGCAGGGAAAAGTATTTGGGGGGAAAAAACAACCACCACATTAATTCTTAATAAAAACTCTCAGCAACCAAGAAATAGAAAATTTTTGTCTGCCTGATAAAAAGCAACTGATGAAAAACCCCAAAGGTAACATAATATAATAAAAAGACAGAATGCTTTTCCCGTTAAGATCAGGAACAAGGAGAGGATATGTACTCTCATCACTTCAGCTCAACATTGCACTGGAAGTTATAGTCAATGCCACAAGGCAAAATAATAAAATAAACAAAACAAACATCATCTAGGTGGAAGTGAACCTGTATTAATTGCAGATAACATGATCAAGAATGTAGAAAATCTCATGGAATTGAAAAAAAGCTACTAGAATTAATGTGAGTCTAATAAATTTGCAGGATGCAAAAAATCAATGCACATTCATCAATTCTATTTTTATACGCTATCAATCAACAAATGAAAGCTGAGATTGAAGTTGCAAAAAATAAAACCATTTACAATATTATCAAAAACATGAAATATTTTAGGATAAATCTAACAATAACAACAACAACAACTATGCCCTGATCATGAAAACACTGCTGAGAGAATTTAAAGAAGACCTAAAGAAAGGAACAGATGTACTTCTATGTGTTCCTGGGTCAGAAGATTCAATACTATTAAGATGTCAGGCTTCCCCAAATTGATCTATCATTTCAATATAATCTCAGTAGGCTTCTTTCATAGAAATTGACAAGCAGATTCTATAATTCATACAGAAAACAAAGGATGGGAGTAGCCAAATTAACTTTGAAAAAGAAGACCAAATTTTAGGACTGTCACTACCTGATTTCAGCCCTAGTAGAAAGCTAAAGTAATCAAGAAAGTGTGTTGCTTGTGTCAGGATAGACAAACAGGTCAAGGAAACAGGACAAACAGGCCAAATACTGAGGAGCACATTGGCTTTCAATTGATTTTTCAAAAGGTGCAAAGGCAATTTGGTGGTGACAGGACAACTGGGTTTGGCATGATTTATGATTCCTTGGATTATGCAAAGACAAATGAGCCCAAACATAGACTTGCAAGACATGGCCTGTGTGAAAAGAAGAAAACCTCAAGAAAACAGAGAAAGGAACGCAAGAACAGGATGAAGAAAGTCTGTTGGTGCCGCCAAAAAGTGAGCTGGCGAGGGGACAACAGGCGTAGTTTCTTCTGACTATCTATGGTCATTGCACAGATTTTTCTTTTATATTTCCCATGAGAGAATTAATAAACTAAGAACATTTATGTGAGAAAAAAATCAATCATTTGGGTGCTTGTTAAAATTGTACAGTCTAGGCCTCTCCTACAAAGGTGTTTATCGAGTTGGTTTGAGTGGGACCAGGGATCTGCATGTCCAGCAGGTCCATGGGCCACACTGGAGAAACCCTGATGGGCCTCCTGCAGCTAAGTCAGAGCTACTCTGCTGCCATGGTGATGCCCAAAGCTGAGGAGGTGAGAGTGAGAAAAAGAGTGGTCCGGTTCTCGCTTTAGTCCTGTCCTTGTGACTTCAAGAAGGGCCTGAAATACTCAGAAAAGTAACACTAAAAGGCAGCTAATCTTGAACAAATACTGAATGCTTAACTTAGGAGGGTGTTAATTCCCTTACATCTGTCGCCTAATCCTTAGAGATGACTTAATGAAATGACCAGAAGCATGGAGTCAAGGCTGCAGGGCCCTCATCATATATCACAAAGCTTTAGTGCAAGCAACATAAATTTATTGGGCTTATTTGGTCATTTATGCTGCTTTCACTCATTCATTAAGTTAGCCAACTGTGCCAACTTTATAACGAAGCTTCGAAAGGGCCTTTCCTACCAGAGTGGACGTGATTTGAATAGGATGGTCAGCTTTTATAAAGGCACAATATATATATATACACATACACGGGCATCAAGGCAGACCAGTGCTTCTTTGTATCATTGGTTCGTTTAAGAAACGTTCATTGAATATCTCCTTGTCCCTGGCATACAACTTCATTAGGCTACTTTGAGTCTTACTTGAAATGTCACTTCCCCTGTCCAACTTTTCTGAAAGCCCCCAGGCACAATGAATATTTTAAAGTTTTTAATCAATAATTTATTTACTTTTTTATAGCTATACCTTCCCTTCTGCCAAAAGAAATTCAGATTGATGTTATATATTGTGAAACTAACGAATTTTATGACTGGGGGGAGTTTCATTATAACACTAATCTCAATGTAATAAAAATCACTATTTACATATCTTTTCCCCAAATAGATCACCAACTTCAAGAGGGGAGACTCTTAATCATGGAATTAATCATTCTATTAATTGAATCCTAGCACATTAGATTGAGTGTGCAACCCGTGCATGTGCCCCTGACCCCCTGGTTCATAGGTCAGCACTCAACCACTGAGCTATGCCAGTCAAGCGATAGCCTCTAAATATTTTAAGCCTGTCCTGCCTCAGTGAACTCTACCCCTGTCCCTCACTCATGCCCAGAGAGCTACTTGAATTTAGAAACTTGAGTTCAAATCCCAGGTCTGCCACTGGTTCTCTGTTCATACACAGCAAGTTACTCGAGCTCTCTGAGTTTCAGTGTGATGGTTAATTTTAGGTATCAAATTGATTGGGCCAGGTGGTACCCAGATATCTGGTTAAACATTAATCAGGGTGTGTCTCTGAGGGTATTTCTGGATGAGATTAACATTTGACTTGATAGACTAAGTAAAGCAGATTGTCCTCCCTAATGTGGAATAACAGAGAATGCATTCTCTCACCTGTTTTCTGGGGGAGATGCAGATCTTCTCCTGCACTCAAACTGAAACTTACACCATGGACTCTTCTCATTCTGAGACCTGAGCCCTCAGACTCAGACTGGAACTACCACGGGCTCTCCTGGGTTTCCAGCTTGCTAATGGTAGATCAGGGGACTTTTTAGCCTCCATTATCATAGGTGCCAATTACTTTTAAGAAATCTCTTTTTATATATCATAGGTTCTATTTCTAGAACTCTGACTAATACACTCAGTTTCTTCACCTGTGAAGCAAGGAAGGTAAGAGCCATATTTTAGCATGCACTAAATATTCTGTATGTATTATCCCAATCCTTTAACCCCTGTATGATGTAAGCACTATTAATATGACTGTCCTCTCTACATTTCTGCTTATTCAAAGTTCTTACTTACTGTGGTAATATTTCCCCCCACCACCAGCACAACAATTATGTTTGCTTCTCATAGTCAAATGCTAAGGAAAGAAAATCTTATGGGTCCAAGTTAATTATTGGTCCCTGCTGAGAAAAATCTACAAGCTACCCTATTATCTGATGTATAATTGCGCTTGTTCAATCAGATTCCCACACATGGCCATTCAGCTTTGTTCACAGGAAATTGAGGGTGGGGAGGCATTGGTCTCATGTTAACACAATGGCAATTTGTATTTAATAAACCACCCTTAACAGCATGGTAAAGGCCCAGATTTCCTGAGATCACTAGGAGGCTATGGAATTGGCAAGCTTGCTGAGGTTGGACCTCTATTTAGTTTCTTCGTAAGGACTAAGGCAGAAAAGGTAAAATACACCAGGGTGTGCTCTTCAGGAATCAGCGATCTCCTACCACATGTTTACTGCTCTACTCCAAGCCCCTAGAACTGCACCTGGCACCTCACAAGCCTTCAAATAACACAGGTTCAATGGACGACTAAGTCTAACAACCCAAGTTTTCCTGACAGAGGCAGCTCCGAAGATGAATAACCTTGAGCTAGTCTTCCTATGACTGTATAATCACGAGAGAGATCCACACTCCCAGAAACATGCCCAGTAAATGTGTTTGCTCTAAACAGATTCTTCTCAATTCTTCTCTTAGGCATGGAATAAGAAACCCCTGGAAAGCCCTGATGAGGCCTCTACTGGGGGCTGGAGCTCCCTCTAGGGGCCAAAATAAAGTATCTTCAAAAATGTAGCCCTGGTTCCGTAGGCAAATTTCTTAAGAAAAATGTTTTTCATCAGACAAAGCTGCTAGTATACTGGGGGCATTCTACAGGACACCTGGCCATACTCCTCAAGATTCTCGAGGTCATGGAAAATAAGAAAATATTGAGAAACTGTCATAGATTAGAGCAGTGATTCTCAACCTTCTGGCCCTTTAAATACAGTTCCTCATGTTGTGACTGAAGCATAAAATTATTTTCGTTGCTACTTCATAACTGTAATGTTGCTACTGTTATGAATCGTAATGTAAATATCTGATATACAGGATGGTCTTAAGCGACCCCTGTGAAATGGTCGTTCGACCACCAAAGGGGTTGCGACCCACAGGTTGAGAACAGCTAGATTAGAGGATACTGTGGAGAAAAGACAACACAATGCAATGTGGTTTCCTGGATTGCATCCTGGAACACAAAGAAGCCATCAGTGGTGAACTGGGGAAGTAGGAATGAAGCCTGGAGTTTAGTTGATAATAATGTACCAGTGTCAGCTTGTTGTTTTGACAAATGTACCATGATAACATAAGATGTAAACAATGAAGAAAACTGGGCGAGGGGCCTACAGGAGAACTGTACTATCTTTGTAATTTTTCTGTTAATCTAAAATTACTCCAAAATTAAAAGTTTGTTAAGAAAAAAAAAAGAAAGAAAAATGTTTTTAACGCTATAACATATAGCAACATTACCAGAACAACTTCACAGAGTGACAGATTTAACAATGCTCCTCTCGCTATACAGTCATTCAGCAAATATTAAGTATATAGTACATACCAGGACTGTGCAAGGTACAGGGTATTTAAATTGAGGATGTGGGGATGTGTAGAGAAGGGAACCCTTGTACACTGTTGGTGAGAATGTAAACTGAGACAGCCATTATGGAAAATATTGAGGTTCCTCAAAAAATTAAAAATAGAACAACCATATGATCCAGCAATGCTTCTCCTGGGTATATGCCCAAAGGAAATGAAACCACTACCTCAAAGAGATACCTACACTTTCATGTCATTGCAGCGTTATTCACAATAGCTAAGATATGTGAACAATTCTAAGTGTCCATGGACAGATGATAAAGAAAATGTTATACACATACATGTATACATATCCCATGAAATATCATTCAGCCTTAAAAAAAAAATGAAGGAAATCTTGGCATTTGTGACAACATGAGTAGAACTGGGGATATTATGCTAAGTGAGATAAGCCAGACACATAAAGACAAAAACGATATGGTATCACTTATACGTGGAATCTAAATAGTCAAACTCATAGACACCAGGGGAAGGGCAGTGGAGGGGTGGGGATAATGGAGAAATATTAAAAGAGTTCAAAGTTTTAGTTATGCAGGATAAATAAATTCTGGATATCTAATGTACAGCATCGTGACTATCCTATACTAGAGGCCTGGTACACAAAATTTATGCATGGGTAGGGTCCCTAGGCCTGGCCGGCGATCAGGGCCTTCCATCCCCTAGCTGCCAGCCGGGGCCTTCCCTCCTTCATCTATATATACAAAAGGCTAATATGCAAAGTGTCCTCTCGGGAGTTCAAACTGCTCGCTATGACCACCAGGGGGCGGTGCGGAACAAAGGAAGGCCCTGGCCAGCAGCCAGCCACTGGGGAAGGAAGGCCCCGGTCGGTAGCCAGAAGGCCCCAATCAGCCCTGATTGCTGGGCCAGGCCTAGAGACCCTACCCCTTGCATGAATTTCGTGCACTGGGCCTCTAGTAGTTAATTATACTGTATTGTATACCAGAAATTCACAAAGAGAGTAAAGCTTAATGGCCCAACAAATGTTAACTAGTGAGATGATGGATATGTTAATTAGTTTGGCTGTGGGTCAT
>NW_005871065.1:5457860-5478620 GCF_000147115.1 Myotis lucifugus | reverse complement strand
CCCTGCATGGAGTTGAATGATCAGAAGCAGTGAGTGGCTTCTCCACCAGGGAAACAGAAGAGTGATGAGTGAGGGCCTCTCTCTCCAGTGGTGCAGGACACAGCTGAAGAAACCCCATTTCTCTCCAGCAGCTCCGAGAGGACCGAGATGGGACCTCCCAGAGGACTGGGAGGAGGGAAGAAGGGAGGAGACTGGGAAGGAGACAGATAAGAATATCAAATGGCATTAAAGGGACTCAGTTCCTGCTGGTTAGCTCACCAGGAAGTCCACTCAAGCTCCTCTGGGAATACTACACCCAGGGATCTTCCTACCAAGTCCATAGACACTTCCAATACCCTGGGTGCTGAACCCACACATCCCCCCATCCTGGGGCTGACTCCCTGTGCTCACATATGGCAATAGATGGTGAGTGCTCTCAGAAAACAGCCAGGGTCTGAGGGGCAAAACAAAAATTAATACTTGAGCTATAGCACCACTTCTAACAAACAAAAAAGAGGTTTCCATTGCCCAGCCTGGTGAGTTATAAGAGAAGACATAAAAATCCTAAGAATTCTGCCACAAGAGGGAACAAGAAGAACAGAACAGGTGTACCCACACAAAGGAAGAGAAAACCCCGGATAATAAAAGCACCAGTGAACAGAATTATTATCTGAAGGGAACTAGCAAAGATTTAGAAAGGTGCCTGCTACTTCAAATGTGAAAGTAACAACACAAAACTATAAGGGACATGAAGAATAAAGGAAGCATGTCATCACCAAAAGACGATAATTCTTCAATAACCAAACTCAAAGACATGGAATGTTGCATTCTAGCTAATAAAGAATTCCAAATAGCTTTCTAAAGAAATTCAACAAGAGAAAACTCAGATAAAGAATTCATAAAATCATTAAAAAATATATCTAGGTTCAAAAAGAAATGTTTACCAAAGAGATAGAAAGCATATAATAGAACCAAGCAGAAATTCTGGAGCTGAAGAACTCAATAAATGAAATGAAAAAAATAATAGAAAGCATTTGTAGTGGAGTAGGGCAAATGGAACGTAGAATAAGTGAGTTAGAGAATAGCCCAGTTAAAGCAGAACAAAGAAAAAATAATAAAAAAAAAGCAAAGAGAAAGCCTCCACAACCTATGGGACACCATTAAAACAAATATTAGAATAATCAGGGTCCAGAAAGAGAAAATCAAGAGAAGGCAGCAGATAGCCGATTTGAAGAAATAATAGCTGAGAACTTCCCAAACCAGGGGAGAGAATCAGATATCCAAGAGAGTAGAATAACATATCTAAAGTGTTGAATGAAAAAAACTGTTACCCAAGAATACTTTATCTACCAACGTTATCCTTCAGATATGAAGGAGAAATAAAAACTTTCCTAGAGAAGGAAATGCTTCATCACCACTAGATCTGCCTTGCAAGAAATGCTGGAAGGGGTCCTTCAAGCTGGAATGGCAATGTCAACAACATACAAAGTAGCCCAGCCAGCAATGGCTCAGTGGTTGAGCACTGACCTATGAACCAGGAGGTCATGGTTCGATTCCCGGTCAGGCACATGCCCAGATTGTGGGCTCGATCCTCAGTGTGGGGCATGCAGGAGGCAGCCAATCAATGATGTTCTCTCATCATTGATGTTTCTATTTATCTCTCTCTCCCTCTCCTTTCTTCTCTGAATAAAAAATATATTAAAAACAAAACAAATAAACAAAAAAACATATAAAAGTAAACAATATACTGGCAAAGGTAAATTCTACAGTCAAACTTCAAAAACTCTTTCTGTATTATGATGTTGTTTAACCACTTAACTATAGTAAAAAGGTCAAAGGAAAAATATTACAATTAATTATAGTTACTATAATTGTAGCTAATACACAATATAAAAAGAGTTCAATAATGACATCAAAATAATAAAGGGGTAAAAGTGTGAAGCCTTTCAGATACATATAAATTGCCATCAGCTTAAAAATGAACTGTGTTATCTATGAGATGTCTTAAGTAACCCTCACAGTAACCACAAAGCACACTCCTAGAGTAGGTGCACAAAAGTAAAGAAAAGGGAAACCGAGCACACCCAGTATGGAAAATCACCAATTTACAAAGGTGCACAGAAATAAGGGGCAGGGGTGGTGGGGGGAGAATGGAGATACAAAATAACCAAAAGTAAGTTCTTGCATATCAATAACTCGAGATGCAAATGAATTTAATTTACCAATCAAAAGGCACAGAGTGACTGGAAGGATAAAAAAAACAACAACAAGACTCTACTCATACAAGAGAGGTACTTCAGCTCATGCAGGCTCAGAGTAAAGGGATGGGAAAAGATATTCCATGCGGTGGAAACCACAAGAAAGTTGGAGTAGCTAATAGACTCAGCCAAAAAAAAAAAAAAACCAAAAAGGTTTTAAAAGGGACACAGAGAAGGTCAATATACAATGATAAAGAGGTCCATTCATCAAAAAGATATGACAATCATAAATATATGCACAGCAATATTGGAGCACCAAAATACATTAAGCGAATAGTTACAGATCGAAAGGGGAAAAGACAATAATAAAATAATAGTAGGGGAGTTTAATAACCCACTTTATGCAATGGATAGATCATCCTGCCAGAAAGGAGAGGTACATTACACTAAATGTAACAGACATTTGTAGAATATTGTATCCAACAGAAGCAGAACACATTCTTCTCCAGCACATGTGAAACGTTCTCCAGGATAGAGCCTATCATGGGCCACAAAACAAGACTCAGCAAACTGAAGGAGATTGACATCAGACCAAGTATCTTCTCTGACACATGAAACAAGAAATCGACAAGAGAAAAGCTGGAAAATATACAAATGTGTGGAAATTAAAACTCCGTTGAACAACCAATGGGTCAAAGAGGAAATCAAAGGGAAATAAAAAATATCTCAAAACAAAAATGGAAACACAACTTACCAAAACCGATAGAATGCTGCAAAAACAGGTTTGGAGAAAGCTTATAGACAGACACACGCACACACACACACACACACACACACACACACACACACAGCAGTGGGCAAAAGTAGGCTTACAAGTTGTTCGTATGGAAAAAGACATGCAGGTTATAATTATCACAACAGAGAGACAGTGGTGATGGATGAGGTTACAGAAGTAAGCTGGAGCCAGCTGATAATACAGCCTTGAAGTCGTGTTCTTTAAGATTGCCCTTATTCAAAGTCCTACATCTTCCTCAGAACCTTATCCTGAGGCAGGTACTATACCTCTCTCAAAATTGTCCCACTCCATCCCCACAGCTACTGCCTCTCATTTCAGGCCATCATCATCTCTCACCTGGACTATGGTAACAATCTGTAAACGGACTAAAAATCTCCACTGTTCACCCCCATCTCTTATTCTACACATCCTCTCACACTCCTCAGTTACCATGTGATGTAGTCAAAATTCAAGTATCATTGCATTACTTTCCCCAGTGGCTCTCACCTGCCTACAGGGAGGAGGAGGTGAAGCCCAGCTGGCATGGCTCAGTGATTGAGCATCAACCTATGAACCAGGAGATCACGGTTCGATTCCCGAGTTGCGGGCTCGATCCCCAGCAGTGGGTGTGCAGGAAGCTATCAATCAACGATCTGCTCTCATCATTGATATTTTTATCTATCTCTTCCTCTCTGAAATTAATAAAAATATATATATTTTAAAGAATGAGGAGGTGAAGATCCACGGAAACTCAGAGCTGACTCCTGCCTACCTCCTTGAATGTACCAGCCTCATCTATAGCCACCCATTTGTCCTTCAAACCCCAGCCCCACACATCTGTCTACTCTGAACTTTCCATATTCCAGTGCTTTGCTCACTTCTCCCTCTGCATAGAGCTCTTTTTCCTGTCTCAGTTTTAGAATTACCTTTTCTTCACAAGCCATGTGACTTCCAAGGCTCCCGGGGGTGGGGTGGGGGTGGGGGAGACTTCGAAGATCTGTCCACTTGCCGTACTTTATTTCTGTATTTGTCAGTGCTGCTTTCCTCCACTACTAGACCTAACCTTCAGAGGATAGGTCCCTCCTTGAGACTGACTTTCTTCCTGTACCCTCTCCATCCCCTCAGCCCACTCCTTCACCTTGTCCCCACTCAGGTGCATCTATTTCTTCACTCCATGGTCTCCTTAACCCTCCTCAGGAATACCTTTGGTTCTGCAGTGGTCGGCAAACTGCGGCTTGCGAACCACATGCGGCTCTTTAGCCCCTTGAGTGTGGCTCTTCCACAAAATACCACATGCGGGCGCGTATGTACAGTGCGATTGAAACTTCGTGGCCCATTGGGCAGAAGTCGGTATTTTGTGGAAGAGCCACACTCAAGGGGCCAAAGAGCCGCCTGTGGCTCGCAAGCCGCAGTTTGCCGACCGCTGTCTAGTGTATAGTAAGCCTACCAAGTGCTAAGGAAAGCAAAGGGCGGTATCTTAAATCGGTGAGAGCTGTTATTAATCTTTTGCCAGAACAATTACAGAATTTTCTCCTATCATCTTCATGGCTGCAGGATATGTCATTTTGCATTACAAAAACAATTCCTTTTAGCCCTTCATACCCAGTAGACTATAACCTACAGCAAACAACGCTGAGAGAGAGGCATTTTCCTAAATAGATTTATGTGTTTCACATCAAGCGATTGCAGATATGGAACCAAAATGAAAAATGTAAAACTAACCCATTCTTGGAAGCTAGATTTAATTCTCTGCTGTAAATGAATCTTTGATTTTAGAAATAACTGGCTTTGCTATTTTCTTAATCTAAAGCAAAAATTCCAAACATCAATTTAAATCAGAATCACTTTTTCATGTTGCCTTTTTTTTTATAAATGAAAACAGAATTTTTTGGATCAGGTTTATTGAAATGTAATTTTTGTACTATGAAATTCTCTACATTTAGGTGTAGAGTTACCACCACAATCAAGATGAAGAATATTTCTATCTCCCCAAAATGGTCCCTTTGCCCTCTGATCACCAATCTCCTTCCCTCACTCGCAGCACCTATCAACCACTAATCTGTTTCTGTCCCTGTAGGCTCACCTTTTCAGGAATGTTATATAAAGGAAATCACATAGTCTACAATCTTTTAGGTTCAGGTTTCTTTCACTTAGAATAATTATTTTGAGATTTATTCATGTTGCTGCATGTGTCAGTATCCATTTCTTTTTGTTTCTGAGTAGTAGTCCATGTATGGATGTAACAGAATTTGTTCATCCATTCTCCTGTAAGTGGACACTTATTGTTTTCTGTTTTTAGTGACTGTGAATAAAGATGCTGTAAACCTTTGCATACAGGTGTTTGTGGGAATATATGTCAATATCTTCTTGTGAGGGAAATAGTTAAGAGTGAGATTACTGGGTCTTATCATTTAAAAAAGAAAGTTTAACTTTACAAGCAATTGCCAAACTGTTTTCCAAAATAGTTTATTTTCCATATTGCACTTCCACCAGCAACACATGAGCCTTCCAACTGTTCCACATCCTTGCCACGTTTTATTATTTTAATTTAACCATTTTAATAGGTGTGTCAAGTGACTTTGAATTTTAATAGTTTTAATCCTTTGATTCAAATATAGGGTGGGGCAAAAGTAGCTTTACAGTGGTGAGTACATGAAACAGTTCATTCTTTTATTATTTACTGTATTATTTTCCATATAAGCAATTGTAAACCTACTTTTGACCCCACTTGTACTATTGAAGCCAATGAGTCAAATGTAGAGATCTAGAGAGAATACTGCTATTTATACAAAAAGAAAAAATTTTTTTCTTAGTTGTAATTTTGGGACCTGAAGGAAGCACTTAAAATGCTAAACAAATTTGAATCACTGAATTTTTAAAAATATATATGTTTATTGATTTCAGAGAGGAAAGGAGAGGAAGAGAGAGAGAGAAACATCAATGAGAGAGAATCACTGATCAGCTGCCTCCTACAGGATTGGGGAATGAGCCCACAACCCAGGCATGTGCCCTGACTGGGAATCGAACTGTGACCTTCTGATTCATAGGTCGACACTCAACCACTAAGCCACCACGGCCAGGCAAGTCACTGAATTTTTAAAAACATATCTTTTATTATTAAGAATGACTACTCTCTTCTCCCATAAAAATAACCACCGTTTTATAGCATGTAAAAATTTAAAATAAAAGCAGTATTTATTGAACCCATACTCTATACAAGGCTATATATACAAATTATTACTTGTCTCGTTCCCAATACTTTTTTTTCCCCCTTTGTTAGTAACAGATCTGATTTACTAAAGTATGTGGCTAACTGGCATAAAGATTATATTTTCAGTCTCCCTTGCAAGCAGCTGTGGCCACAGCTGTGAAAGCATCATGTGGCAACTTCTAGAAACCTCTTTTAAATGGCAGTTGCCTCATGGCTGGAGCTAAAGCTGCCACCGTAGTCCATCAGTGAACTTGAACACCAAGGTCATGCACAGAGGAGCAATGACCAGAAGCTGCTAAGTTCCTGAGAGTTTTGTGGACTACAC
The DNA here is from genome assembly GCF_000147115.1 of Myotis lucifugus. Taxonomy (NCBI): domain Eukaryota; kingdom Metazoa; phylum Chordata; class Mammalia; order Chiroptera; family Vespertilionidae; genus Myotis; species Myotis lucifugus. The sequence continues at coordinate 5,472,132 of NW_005871065.1, read as the reverse complement.
CAGCCTTGGACCGCCTACCTCTGGACTTTCATATGAGAGAAATAAATTCCTAACTTGTTGTGCTTATCAGAGGCGGGGAACCTTTTTTCTGCCAATGGCCATTTGGATATTTATAATATCATTCTCAGGCCATACAAAATGACCAACTTAAAAATTAGCCTGCTACTGCTGGTGGGAATGCAGACTGGTGCAGCCACTGTGGAGAACAGTATGGAGTTTCCTCAAAAACTAAAAATGGAACTCCCATTTGACCCAGTGATCCCACTTCTAGGAATATATCCCAAGAAACTAGAAACACCAATCAGGAAGGATATATGCACCCCTATGTTCATAGCAACACCATTTATCATAGCTAAGATTTGGAAACAGCCTAAGTGCCCATCAGCAGATGAGTGGATTAAAAACTGTGGTACATCTACACAATGTAATACTCCGCTGCGGTAAAAAAGAAGGAATTCTTACCATTTGCAACAGCATAGATGGAACTGAAGAGCATTATGCTAAGCAAAATAAGCCAGTCAGAGAAAGATAAATATCACATGATCTCACTCATTTATGGAATATAATGAACAACATAAACTGATGAACAAAAATAGATCCAGAGTCAGAGAAGCATCTATCAGACCGTCAAACCTCAGAGGGAAGGCAGGGGAGGGGGGGTAAGGGGGGGAGATCAACCAAAAGACTTATATGCATGCATATAAGCATAACCAATGGACACAGACACTAGGAGGGTATGAGTGGGGGAGGGGGGCGGGAGGGCAATGGGGCATAAGGACACATATGTAATACCTTAATAAAGAAAAAAAATTGAACTGCTATATTTGCTCAAACATTTAATTAACTCACCCCTACTGCTTTGGCGGGGCCAGACCAAATGATTTTACAGGCCTTATACGGCCCGGGACATTTCCCACCCTTGTGCTAGATGGAGCAATTGGCCATAATTCTTCACTCCTCCCCACATATACATCCTTTCCATGTCCTCATCACAGGCAGAGCGTGTTCCCCTTCCCTCTGACTTTGGGCTCAGCCAATGTGACTACTTCATGGGTAGAAACAACAGTGCTGAGCCTGGGCCTTAGGAGACCTCCGGCATTTTTTCTGCTTCCCGTTTTTCACCTCTTCCTTTACCAGAAGGGTAACTCTGGTTAACCCAGCCCCCACCCCAATCCAAGGTGGAAGGGACCACCCAGTCCAACCACAGAGCTCCGTGAGATGCAGGGTTGCCTCAGCTGCCACAACCCGAGAAGCACCCAGCTGAGCTCGGTGTAGATTCGCCAAAGCACAGCCCACAGTTGAAATGGATTATTAACGTCAGCCAGTGAGTTTGGGGATGGGTTGTTATTTAGGAATACTAATGGGTGCACTTGTGCAAGCTGCTGCCATTTTGCCTCCCTCGTGCTCAGAGCCAAACCAAATCCCTACTTTTAATTCAGATACAAAAGGCGTGTAATACAAAGTCCCAGCCTTCCAGGAGCGTGCAATCAAAATGGGAAAAGAGGAGCCAAGTTAATTTCATGAGGAAGGAGTCTTTTCTAAAATGGCTGCTGTAACAATGGGCTGTATCTAGACAGAAAAAAATAATAATAATTAACCCCTAACTCATTCCATACACAAAAAGTGACTGAGATGGATCATAGACCCAAACATTAAAACCCAGGGTCTACATGAATCTCTAGGCCCAAGATAGAACCAGCCCCTAGCGGAGGTGCCCGACAGCAACCTGAAGCTTGTATAACCTTCGCGGCCTGTAAACACTCTGCTTGACCAGAAACAGACAGTTTCTCCCAGGCCAAGCCAACTCTGGTTGGCAATATGGCCTCAGCCGATCACACATTTTCCATTTTTCTCTTCCTTGCTCTTTATTCTTTATCCTCGTAAAGCTTTCTGCCTTCACCCCATTTTGCAGTTCTCCAAATGAGGGTTGTCGCTTCATGATGGGCCAAGTTTGTTTGTATCACCTAAGTTGCTTTCTTTAGTCATTTTTAATAATCTAACAGATACAGGTCATATGACCTAATCTAATCATCCCGAGTGCCACAATTGTACTGCTTTCCTAAAAAAAAATAATTCATGCGAGTCCCTAATCAGTTATATTGTGCCAGACAACTGAGAAGCACTTTTACATGCATCATTCTATTTCATCCTCCAAAACGACGCCAGGCGCCATCTCCCCTCCATAGGTGGAGGGGACAGCCTGCTTTTCCCTGACATTCATCCCCCTCCTTGTGGTCAAGGCCCCTGGCTCTCCTTGGAGGACCCGCTTTTCCCTTGTACTTACTCCTCTGGTTTTCTGGGCGCTGGCTCCGGACTCTGGTTCCCGGGACGCATACTAGAAATCGTGGTGGCGGCGTTCCCTGACTTCTGAGGCTGCCTTCCATCTCGCTTTGGCGATCGGGCTGTGAGGTTCTTAAATTTTAGCAAAAAAATAAGAACCACGTGGAGAGCTTGTCAAAACAAAGGTTCGTCAGCTCCAACCAGGAGATTCCGATTAGTGCCGGGTGGGGCTCATAATTTGCATTTCTAAAGCTCCCAGCTGATGCCGGTGCTGGGGCCCTGGGAGCTGGAGCTCGTTTACAAGGCAAGTTCTGGGCCCCCACCCGGACCTACTGAATCGGACTCTGAATGTAAGACCCAGGAAGCTTGAATGTTAATAAAATCTCTAAATTGTTTTTATGTCAAAGGTTGAGATACACTGTTGCATTGTTGCCTCGGAACTCTGGCTTCATGTTAGAATCACCTGGGGAGCTTTTTAAAATAGTCCGAAGCCCAGGCACCTCCCTTGGAGATTCTCAATGATTTTTTGAAAGACTGACACAAATCTGCAGCCAAAGGTGGAGAAAGGCTGCTCCGAATCCTAATTCCTTAGGAAGGAAGATAGGGCCAAGTGCCTGCCTGCAGAACTTGGCAATTGGGGAGGTGGGGTAAGGAACATTCACTTTCTTAGATCATTAAGCAGCCTTTTGAAATATGAGATATGAGAGTTAACAGCTGTATAGTATTTCATTATAATTTGTAGACAATTTATTGAACGTGTACTAAGTGCCAGACACTGTCTTATTCACAATAAACCCTATTTTGCCCCTAAAAAACTGAGGCTGAGAGAAGTCCCAGTTGATTTTTTGGACCTGGAACGGCCTACTTCCCGGACCCAGGTTTTTTCTACTTCAGGTTCTCCACCTCCCTGCACATTAGAAACACCTGAGAACATTTAAATTACAGTGTTCGGACCCCACGCCAGACTGAAAATCTCTCTCAGGTGGCGTTTGGGCATCTGCCTTTCCTATTCCCCACGATTCTGATGCACAGTGAGGGCTAAGAACCGCCGTCCCACAGCCTTCTGCTTCTCAAGCTGATGGGGTACCTTCCTGTTTCTGACTTTTTCCCCAGCTTTAGCAGAGTAACTTTCTTTTCCCCCTTTTTGTCATTTCACCAAAGTTGCCCCCCCAAACTCAGAAGGTCCAAAGTGTGTTCAGCTAGGACGTGATAGAGACTAGACCCCTGATGACAGGACGGCACACCCAGAAAGGCTAAAGTAATTTCTCATCACAGTGAGAGAACGGGGGAGGTAAGGTGTTGTCTTCTCAGGGTGTCAGAGCAGGTGTCTGTGAGTGCAAAGGATAATGACACAGGACACTGAATCAGACAGCACCTTTGAGTGTGGTCAGATGATGGCTCTCTTATAATCAGCTGTTTCAGGATATAGAAAGGAAAGACAGTATATCTCTGTCCTCTGGGAATTAGCAATGGCCTCTGGGAAACAGCCTCAGAGCTGATGGGGAAGCTAGATTATCAGTGTAACAAATATGAAGGTAGACACATTGGGTGTGCCTCAAAAAAAACACATTATTTCCTACACACTCTTTGCTCCACTAGAGCAAACGAGAAAACCAAGAAATAGTAAAATGAATCTAGGAAACAGAAGTGAAAAAGTAGATCTCTGGATAAGGACAAGAAGTGCCTGGGAGCCGAAACCGGTTTGGCTCAGCGGATAGAGCGTCGGCCTGCGGACTGAAAGGTCCCAGGTTCGATTCCGGTCAAGGGCATGTACCTGGGTTTTGGGCACATCCCCAGTGGAAGATGTGCAGGAGGCAGCTGATCGATGTTTCTAACTCTCTATCTCTCTCCCTTCCTCTCTGTAAAAAATCAATAAAATAAAAAAAAAAAGAAGTGCCTGGGAGATAGTTGAGCAACATGCTCGGCACAAAACGGTTTGACATTGGAGAACAGAAGGCTCCAGAAGTATCTCCAGGGGTAAAAAATGACCTGATATTATCACATGAAAAATTGTACTATGAGGCCCTTTAGAGTTATTAGAATATTTGGCAAGATCAAGTCAGACGCTAAAAAGAAATGAGGGCATTATGAACTTCTGAAATAACAAAAGTAGTATAAGAAATTCAATCATAGCATGCTACTTGGTTTAGTGGTTTATAGTTGTAATAGTAAAAATACTGAACTTAGGCTGTATAAAGACTGAAATATTACTATATTGGAAAATGGGGAAGTAAGCAAAGCAAGCAAAATTTCAATTTTTCTAGTAGAAAAATTATTGAATGGATCAAAATGTAGCAATAAATTTATATTATTTGGAAATGTAAAGAAAATTCTATAACCCCTACATGAGTTGAAAAAGAAAGTTTCCTCTGTGAATGTGAAAGAGGACTGCTTTTTTGTTACTAGCTTTTTAATACTATTTGATTTTTAAAACTATTTGCATATAATGTTGTGGGGTGAGGGGTGATGGTGAGAAAGAAACAAGTTTTACATCAATGAACACCCTCCAAAATCAGAGTAAGCAAAGTGAACACTGTCACACTTAAACCCATTCACTGTTTTGCTTTTATTTACAAATAATTTTAGGCAAAGGCTTATGGATCAATATTCATTTACAAAAATAAGTTTAGTTTTTTTGCGTTGTCTTTTTTTATCCTGCGTACTTCCACAGTTTTAAAAAGAAATTTACTTTTCACATTTGAATGTTATTCAAAGTACCCAAAGGATTCCTTATCCTTCTGCATTCTCCGTTCCAGAAAGTACTTTTGAGGTCGATCTGTTCCGGATTCTTTTTCTTTTTCTTTTGTTTTCAGAGCAAGATGGTTTTGTATCCTGTGCTTTTTTCTTTTTCTTCAAACAGCTAAGAGGATTGGGGCCACTTATCTTCTTGCGCTTTTTTCTTCTTCTCTGTTCAGGGTTTTTCACTAAACCCTGTTCCTCTTTGAGTTGCTTGATACTTTGCTTCTCATGAACTGAGACAAGCTGACCTGACTCTACTGCTTTAACAAAGGCAATTGTTTTGGGAGAAGGTTTGTCCAAGACAATAGTGTTCTGAATAATAAACATAAGAGGAACTCCAGGTCTTTTCTTTACTTTCATAGATAAATTCTGATCCTATTAAAAAGAAAGAAAGAATTATTTAGTTCAAGTATGCGAGTTAAATGAGGTGTCTTAGACATATTTCTAAGAACTTCAAGAGGGTTATATTAAAAATAAAAGAAATCACAGATTTTATTTTTCAAATTAGTATGTCTCACTATTGGGAGCACAGTATATTTTATGATAAAGAAAGGAAGAGAAACATAAAAATTGAGCACAGTTAAGTGGCAACAATGTGAACTAGATTTATCAATATTCCAGGACAGAGATTTTCAACCTTTTTCATATTTATCATGGCACACATAAATTACTAAAATTCTGTGGCACACCAAAAAATATATTTTGCTGATCTAACAAAGGATAGATATAATATTGATTATAATAATGATAATAATAATTACCTAAAAAAAAATTAGGTACTATACTTATATATAAGAATTTCTGGTACCAAGATTAAGAATTTCTGGTACCAAGATTAACCAATCAGATGCAACCTTATTATGTGATGTGACCTATATATTTAAAGTTCAAGACAGGGCACTCACACCGAATGGCTATTGTCATTTTTGATAATCTAAGGGAAAAGAGGTCAGTGCCCCTGACTAAATAGTCAGGTTTGCATGTTTTAAAACTTCTTGTGGCATAACAATGTGCCATGGCACACAGGTTGAAAATTGCTGTTTTAGGACCATGAATCACAAACTAATGCAAAGGTAAAGATGTTAGGTGGTGTCCCTTGCCTTTGCTCTAAGATCATGCTCCAGATTGCTCACATAGGTTGAAGTAATAGAAATAAAGTAGGAATTAGCTGACTCAGATTCTAGATTCAGCTTTGCCTCTATATTTAAGCAAATTTGTATGAAAGTGAATTTCATTAATATCATTCCTGAAAGTCTCTCCTCTCCTCCCTCCTAGTCTTTTTAAAAGCCTGAAGCAGTTCCATATTTATGGTACAGTCTCAAATAACATGACTTTTTGAAAAATAGTATAAATACAGAACAAGGAAAAAGACATCCATGAACAGAGAATGCAAAATCTTTGCTGTACTTATCTTCCCTTCAAGAACTCAAAACATGTCATCACATATGTGTATCAATAAATTTTTATTTTAAAAAAGGAAACTTCAGTAATTGAGAAGAAAATCAACATGCTTAAAGTTCTCAAATTCTCTAATGACAACTGCTTTTATTGATTGCAAATTAACTTAAAAGCTGGTATTTTTTAAAAGTCGAAGCACTTGAGCAAACCACTTGCACTAATTTTTTCTGATTATAAACAGCACCATATGAAGTATATATAGAAATGATTTAAAAAATCGACTTTGGTTTTAAAAGTAGTATCACCTGTGATGCCACAAAATAATGATGGGGATTTCCCTCTTCAACCATGGAAAGCAGACATTCTGATCCACTCACTGCATTCTTGAAATGGGAACAATTTCGAACCTGGCATTTTTGTGCAATCAGTTTTGCCCCATATAGGTCCTGTCCCAATGTTTCTAACTCTTTTAACACACACCTGAAAAAGAAAATGTTATTAGTGGTTCATGATTACATTTAAGTGTTCACATAAAGCAAGTATAAAAAATAATACTCAAATTTTAAAACGCTAAACCTATACCAGTGGTCGGCAAACTCATTAGTCAACAGAGCCAAATATCAACAGTATAACGATTGAAATTTCTTTTGAGAACCAAATTTGTTAAACTTAAACTATATAAGTAGGTTCATTACCTACCTATATAGTTTAAGTACTGTTGATATTTGGCGCCTCCCCCGCGCTGCATATCCCGAGGCCCACCTGTGCAGCGTTTCCTGTGCAGCGTTTGCCGTCGCCCGACCAACACCCCCACTTCTTCTAACGCCACTTCTTCAAAATAGACTCGCGCAGGCCCAAAACCAACTTCTGCGCATGGGCCATGAAGTTTCAATCACACTGTATGTGCATGCCCGCACGTGGTATTTTGTGGAAGAGCCACACTCAAGGGGCCAAAGAGCCACATGTGGCTCGCGAGCCGCAGTTTGCCGACCACTGACCTATACCAATACAATCTGAATTTTTAATACGATAGCCACAAATCATACAGTAGCCACTTCACTCTTAAAAGACCTGGAAAATTCATACACCAAGTAGAAATAACAATAATAACAGTTAAAATTTACTGAGTGCTTATCACAAGCCAGGCAGCATCTAATTGATCCTTACATAAATTCTTACTTAATCTCAAAACAGTCCTACGAAGTTTGGCAGCTTACTTTCAAATTATCCTGATGTCAGAGCATCTTATTCTGAGAGATTTCAAGTAATATGCTCAAATTCAAATTAATAAGTGGTAAAACTAAAATGTGAATCCAAGTAGTTTGATAATAGATGTCTTGCCCCAACCACACTGCTATGTTCTTCTATTTCAAGTACCAATTGGTACACCCTCACAATTTTCAGTTCAGAAAAGTAAAAATTCTCAAGACATCAGATTGCTGCAAAACAACCACTACCTCCTTTCACGCTGCATTTTCATATTAATATAAGCCAATATTTTTCCAAGTGTCATCTATAAACAATTCATATCAGAATGACAGTCATATTAAATTGTATTAATTTCTAGTTCGCTTCTCATCCCCCAATCTGCACCTCTTGTGGAGGCATCAAATATGAGTATTTTAATAAGCTCCCCAGTCACTTCTTCCATCACACTAAAAAAAAAGGACTATTGAGTCAAAGATTTCTTCAAACCTAGCCAGCCCTCACCAGACTCCTTTTGTCACCCCACTAGTGTTTTTTTTTAAAGAGAGTTTGCTTTCTATAGTCATCAGTTTTTACCTCTATTTTGCGTTCCAAGCCCAAATTGCCAACTGTTTATTGAATAAATCCTATAGATGTCCTGACATCCGCTTTTCATTCACCGTATCTAAAGTCAAACTACCTTCCTCCAGGGCTTTGAATGTATTACCTGCCCAAACCCCCAGGTCCGCACCCCATCAGCTGTTGGTATCTATCTCAGTAATGTCTCCTTGCAGAACCCCTTAGGTTCCTGCTTTTCCCCTTCCAGGTTCAGGATCACGTTATTCTTGAGGGGACTGTCTTCTCTCTTGCTCCTCCAACATACCCCTCACATTGTTGCAATTATTTTTTCTAAAAGATAGTTGTCATGTCTGATAGCATTCTGCCGAGCTACTTCCTCAAATTACAAAAACTCCAAATTTCTTCAAACCTGAGTATGAGTAAACCTTCTAACTACTAGTGGCATCAAACACATTCTACTGAAAAACAAGTGACCTCATTTCTTAAAACCATAAATAGCAAATTTCAAAGAGGGGGGAAGAGAACTGTTACAGTTTTTAAAATGCTTAAGAGACATAGCAAACAAATGCAACTTATGTACCTTGTTTGAATCCTGACTTTGAAAAGCCTTCTTTATCTCTTCATGATACATAACCAAAAATTGGCTACATAACATACTTTAAAATAAACTATCAATAAAAAGGGGTGGAGGATAAATGAAACAAGGTTGTCAATGTCGGGACAACTGCAAAAGCTGGTTGACAGACATTTCATTATACGATCCTATTTTTGTGTATGTATGAAATATTTCAGAAGTTAAAATAGATTCTTTAGGAAAGAAATGCTATAGAATATAATTTCCTGCGGTACTTCTCAATCTTTTTTTTTTTAGATCATAGCACTGTATTAAAAATGTTCACATTTCTATGCCACATGGTGATAAATGGACAAGCAACCAACTCAGGGGCACAGGTTAACGAAGGACTTGTCTGGCAGCCCTGAAGGCTGGGGGATCAAATGTTTTGGGGTATCCACGCCCTATCTGAGGCACTGCTTGAGAAGTTCCGAATATGGGAAGCTGTTCACAGAGTAGTTATGTGAGAATAGCAGGCCATGAACACCGTCTGCACAGGAAGAGCACTCTTGTGTGTCTGTGCAGCTATGAAGCATTGAATGTATGATACGGCATGTGGTAATAGTGGTTACTCACTGATGGGGCATTACGGGTCATTTTAACTTTCTTTTCTATTTTTTTAAATTTATTTTATTGATTTGAGAGAGAAAAGGAGAGGGGGAGAAAGAAACATTAATAATGAGAGAGAATCATTGATTGGCTGCCTCCTTCATGCCCCCCACTGGGGACCGAAACCCAGGCATGTGCCCTTGGCTGGAATCGAACCTGGGACCCCTCAGTCCGAAGGCCGACGCTCTATCCATTGAGCCAAACCAGCTAGGCCTTAACTTTCTCTTTTCAAGTAAATATTTTTTAAAGTAACATTGTACAATAAAAAAAAAAACAAAAACCCTTACGTTTCTTAATAATAATTCTTCATAATCTAGCCTCCATTTACCTTTTCCCCAACTTCATTTCCAACTGATCTCTTTCCCAGGCACTTCACAACTCCATTCCTTTGTCCAAAAGATGCTCACAAGATCCTCACTCCTCTCTTTTCCGTCATTCAGAACAGTCCCTCCTCTCAGAACTGCACCGTGACTGGGCTCGCATGTTGTGTCCTCCATGAAACCTTCACGATTGCACACGCCCTCCTCCCCACCCCCACGAGGTTCCATCCTGTTTCCGCACTGAGGAGGTGCGGACGCTGGACCTGGCGTCCAAGCACACCATCACTTTCCTGGCCTCGAGGGCGGGGAGTTTGTCCTGCTGCTGCAGTGCTTGGCACAGGGCTGGTCACTCAAGAAAAGACGGATGAAGAGCCCTAGCCCAGTAGTTCTCAACCTTGGCTGCACATTAGAATCACCTGGGAATCTGTTTAAAATCCTGATTTCTGGGCCTCATTCTCCGGAAATTCTGTTTCTTTGCTATGGGGTGGGGTCACAACATTAGTATCAAAGAAACAGAATTTCTGGAGGGTGAGGCCCGGAAATCAGGATTTTAGAAAGGTTCCCAGGTGATTCTAATGTGCAGCCAAGGTTGAGAACCACCGGTCTAGCCGGTCTGGCTTGGTGGACAGAGCACTGGTCCTCGGAGTGCACGGTCCTGGGTTCTAGTCCGTCCGTGTGTCCCACATCGATGTTTCTCTCTCTCTGTGTCTCTCCCACTCCCTTCCACTCTCTAAACATCAACGAAAAAATATGCAAGGGTGAGGATTAACAAAAGCAAAAGGACGGATGAATAAACAAATGACCTGAGGCCAAGTTCCTCGCCTCCAGTCCTGACTTAGCTTTCTGGGAATCGAAGATGGTACCCCACAGGGCAGTTGTGAAGCTTGAGATTGTTTTACTTACTTAAATTAGGAAAAGCCATGCAAGTAACAGCAACCGTTAAAAGGGAGTAGGTTTCAGATACCAATAAATGCTCTATGTACCCTCTGCCTCCTCATTTGATACTTCGGCGACATAATTAGTAGTTCTGACCTCTTTTTTACAGATGACAAGTCCAAGGCTCAGAGAGATGAACTTGCCCAGAATGACAGCTGGTCGGGCTGGGACCAAGACTCAAAGCACGTGGTCTTCCTCGCCGGGCTGACGAGTCCTGACTATTCCAGGACGTGGTCCTTTCTGCCCACGTCGCAGACATGCCCCACCTCCCAGGAGCCACCCCTAACTGCCACCTCCCCGGGGGCGGGTCCCCGCGCCCTGCCCGCGGGCCCACCTGGTGGTGCACAGCTGGGTCTCCCCCATGAGGTAGCGGGGCAGCTGCTCCCGCAGCTGGATGCGACCCCGCAGCGCCGCCTGGCAGAAGGTGCCATCGAGCAGGATCTGGTACGGCTCGCGGACTCCGAAGTTGTTGCGGAAGAAGCCGAGATGCTTCTTCGCATGTTTCTGCCTCGTGATCTTCATGCCTGGCTTCCCCGGCTTCCACCGAGGCCGCGGGACCACCCGGCGGCTGCAAACACCTTGCTCACTGCCCGCTGCCGGCGGTGCAGACTTCCCCCGGAAATGAAACGACGTGGACCCGGAAGTAAACGCCTCCCTCCCCCGTCCTGCCCTCCGGTTTACCTCCTCTGGAGCAAGCGCGCGCCTCACCCACGTGCCCGCGCTCTAAGGGGCGTCCCCCTAGGGGGCGGAGCTTGGGCTTGGGGGCGGAGCTTGGGCCGGGGCGGACAAGCACTGGGGACAGGACGCACATGCGCAGTTATGGGCTAGAGTAAACCTTTACAGGGCGTTCAAGCGCGTTACCGGCGTGCAGTCAGCCTTTCATAGGCTGGCCATATAATAAGAGTCAGTGGTAATATTAATCCTTAATACGTTACAGGCACTAGTCTAAGTAACTTAACCTATCTTAGTCTCTTTAATGTTTATAATTCCCAAGTGAGGGAAGGAAAGGGATGGAAGTATATTGGACAACTATGCCCAGGTTTGTATTGGTTATCCTATATAATAAAAGCATAGTATGCAAATTGTCCCCTTGACCGAGAGTAGTCTGGGAGTTCCACCAGGAGGCGGCCTGACCAGGGGAAGGGAAGGAGTACCTGGCCTGGCCGGCAGCCGGCAGCCACTAGGGACCCCACCAGTGCATGATTTTCGTTCATTGGGCCTCTAGTCTTACTATAGCGTGTCCCAAAATTCACGCAAGATTTGAATTTTGCGTGAGCATTAACAACAAAAAATAAAAGCCTAATTTTACTTGGTTTATTGAATCAGATTCTCATATCTGTTGCCCTTTGATTTCAATCCCTTCAATTTGATAAGCATTACCAAGTACCAATTATGGCCCAGGAGCAGGGACAATGAAGACCAATGAAGAACACAGCTTTGCGTATGTGCCAGCAACGCCGTGGAGGCCATTTACGCGATGTGCTATTCCATACATAACCCTATACTATATACTTTACGAATCAATAAAAAATTTACAATTTTTAATTATAAACCTGTGTTTTCTATCAAAATTACTTCTTGCATGAATTTTGGGACACCCTATATAAAGAAATGAAATATTAAATACCCTTACAGAGGGTACATGGTTCTTTAATGTCAGAACCATCACTGGAACCCAGGTCACCTGCCTTAAATGCAGATGTTCTTGTGACTTGACCTCCCCCCACCCCCAACTAGCCTCAATCCAGAGCCAAATGTCAGGGCAGAGTCCCACTGTTTTGCATCTCCTCCCCTTGAGACCTTCCTGAATCGCCCACAGGAGGTGTGGTGGGAGGAACCATCAAGAGCTTCGTTTTCTGCTCCCAACCCAAGCCCACTTGACTTCTAACAACTACCCACGAAAGCTGGGTGTAGCTTTCACACTATCCAACAGGGTGGCAGGACTAGACTGTTTTTGAGAACCCTTTTTATGTCTATAGTTTCTGAGGCAGGAAGACGACATGCTGGGCTAGTAACAGGGAGGTACAGAGCTGACGGAAAGTTTAGAAATTACTTGGTCAACTTGATTAACGAAGAGAGTGAATTAGAAAAATTTGAATCCCCCCAGTGGCTCATTGCCAAGTATCCGCTTCAGTTCGAGGCAAAATAACCAAAGAATGGGGAGTATAGAATTTTGCAGTTGTGTCCTCACCTGGAATCTGTCCCAGCTCTAAGTTTTGGCTAAAGATTCAGAGAAAGAACCAACACAGAAAAATGATTTACAAAGTGAATTGAGATGTATTATTTGTACTTGGGGGTTTTATTTGAAGATATAGATTTATGGAATTGGAACTAAGATATTCTATAATGTCCTGATTCCCAGCACAACATCACTTAGATGACTGCTTTTATTTAACAGAAAATAAATTTTGGAATTGGAAGCCATGAAGAGTTATTATAGGATTGGGCTGGTGGTTCTTGAGTATAATTACTCACTACTTTTCAATCTGAATCCCCTCTTTATTCCTGTGTGCCAAACCCCCATTCTAACTATACACCCACCACAGAAATTATACCACTCCAGCCCTGAAAAACAGTTAAAGCATTTATAAAAATAGGCTCACAGATTTATCTTCCAGCTCCATCACATTGGCCATATTTCACTACTGAGAAAAATGTGGTCCAGCACTAAGAATTTGAGTCATATTCTCGTTTTGTTTTGTTTTTTTAATTTACTAAACTAGAGCATAACTTTTTTCAAGCTCTATGTTTATAGCAGTGCCATTTGCACACCTGACCCTTACTTTGCAAACATGAAGACAGTTTATAATGGTGAAGATCAAGTTTAAAACAGTTTTCTTTTATATTAGTGTTTCTCAAAACGTGATCCTGAGACAGGCAGAAAAAGATGTGCTTGTTTAAAATGCCCATTTCTTTCTTTTATTTTTTTATTTTTGGTTAATCCTCACCCAAGGATATTTTTCCAATGATCTTTTAGGGAGAGTTGAAGAGAGGGAAAGACAGAGAGAAACATCAATGTGAGAGAAACACATCGATTGGTTGCCACCTGCACACGCCCTGGACAGAGCCTGGGCCAGGGAGGACCCTGCAACCAAGGTATGTGCCCTTGACCGGAATTAAACCCGGGACCCTAACCCTAATCCACTGAGCCAAACCAGCTAGGGCTAAAATGCCCATTTCTGATTCAGAATAAGTATTGAGGGAGAGGGATACCATTTAGAGAGGAAGTGACATTTATTACAATTTCCCCAAGTCATTATTATGTTTATTAGTGTTTCCAAATGACAATAAAGCATCATTGTTTATCCAATATGTTTATTAAGTGGTCCACTGAACACTCTTTGGCCTAATGCCAAATAACCTAGCATGACACAACCAAGGCAGAAACCAAATATGGCCATTATTTGATGATGTATTTAGATATAAGTTTAAATCTGAGATTTTACTTTGAAATTATTATAATGTTATTTTTAAAAAGTTTAATAGTCTTTTTTTTTTTTTGGCCTGATGGCACAGGATCAATAATGTCTCAGTATTAATAGATGCTAGTTCTTTTCTCAGGTCACTACACAGGACCTTTCTATGCTAAACATACAGTCATCTAGGTAGGTAA
>NW_005871065.1:5455555-5457073 GCF_000147115.1 Myotis lucifugus | reverse complement strand
CCCTACCCCTCAGATCCAATCTGCAGATGCTCCAAGTCCCTATATAAAACTAGAGGCCCGGTGCACAAAAAATTTGTGCAATTGGGGGGGGGGGGCGTCCCTCAACCAGCTGCCCTCTCACAGTCTGGGACCCCTCAGGGGGTGTCCACCTGCTGGCTTAGGCCCGCTCCCCAGGGGACCGGGCCTAAGCTGGCAGTCAGACATCCCTCTGGCAGCCCAGGAGCCCTCAGGGGATGTCCACTTGCCAGCGGGGAGCAGGCCTAAGCTGCAGTCGGACATCCTTAGTGCTGCTGAGAAGGCAGGAGAGGCTCCCACCATCACCACTGTACTGGCAGCCATCAGCCTGGCTTGTAGCTGAGCAAAGCTCCCGCTGTGGGAGCACACTGACCCCCAGGGGGCAGCTCCTGCAATGAGCGTCTGCCCCCCTGGTGGTCAGTGTCTGTCATAGTGACCAGTCATTCCCAGTTGTTCTGCTATTAGGATCAATTGGCATATTACCCTTTTATTATATAGAATGACGTAGAACAATTGCATACACTCGGCCCTGCAAACGTGTGGATTCCCAAATGCAGATGGAAAATGCTGGTTTTGATCCACAGTTGGTTGAGTCCTAGAATTAGAAACCTGGGGATAAAGAGGGCTGACTGTGTATTTATTGAAAAAAATTCACATGTAAGTGTACCCACGCAGTTTAAACCTGTGTTGTTCAAGAGTCAACTGTTTATCATTTGCATATGTATATGCATACATATGTAGAGATTTTTGTCATCCTATATTATTTTAAAAATCAAACCATATTTTATCACTTCTACTCATTTTTCTTTTTTCACCCAATATTCCTTGGGGAATTAGCATAGCTCTCATTTATTATTTTTAATGGCTACATGAAATTTCCTACAAAAGCACTACATAATGGAAATGTGGTGCAAACTGTGAATTGCCACCCAATATCTCATCTCTTCTTTTTAGTAACAGAACCCTGATTTTTATCCTGAACAGCAATGTGCCAGAAAAAGAGAATCCATTTCCCAGTGTCTGTGCAGTTAAAAGTATATGATGAAGTTCTAGCCAAGGCTATGGAAGTGTTACAAGGGACTTCTGGAAAGGCTGCTTAAAGAAGCCAGCTTAGCTTGGTGCTGGGCATTTTCCCCCTATCCCCTTCCTTCCTACTCCCTGGAATTTGGATGTGGTGAATGGAACCCTAGCAGCCCATTTTAGGCCATGAGGTAGTCTTGAGGATGGAGACGACCTCCTCCTCCTCCTCCTCCTCCTCCTCCTCCTCCTCCTTCTTCTCCCCTCCCACTTCCCTCCCCCTTCCTCTCCCCTTCCCCTCCCTGCTCCCTCCCTCTGAGCATTCTTTCAGCTGGCGGGCTGGCGGCTCCGCAAACGGTCGGTCAGTCGATAGAGCACCCGTCCCGGCGGTAGCTGCCCCGCCGGCGGGAGGAGGGGGAGGGAGGGGAGGCGTGCTGGGGGGGTCGTGGTTGATTTTTGGGGGGGGGGGGGGGGGGGGGGGGGGGG